>NW_004524958.1:157044-173115 GCF_000260255.1 Octodon degus
TGGGCAGAAACGGACGCTTGCTAAAGCGAAGTGATTTCCAGGACTTCCCTTTCCCGGTTCTCAGTCGAACTCCTTCCAGGTCTGCTGCAAGGCACACTGGGAAATGTAGTCCAGCTGTTTCCAGGCCCCTTGGGGTTGGTCGCGCAGTTCCCGACCTCTTCTCTAGGGTAAACTCGGTTAGACGGAAGTTAAGCGACTTGCTTAATGGGAAAGTGGGCGTCAACGTCGGACTTGTGAGTCCGGCAGCTGGGCCGCGTGGATGTGTGCGGCGGCCCTCGGGAGCTCTGCAGGCCGGCGAGCGAGGGTGGACGTAGGCGTCCTTGGCCCTGGGAAGGGCAGGCAGTTCAGGGCAAGCAGCTCGGCCTGCTGCAAAGAGGGGTCACTCCAGAGCCTGGGTGAGGACCGGAGCTGCGGGCAGGGGCGGTCCGCCTGGCAGCAGACCCCCAGCTGGAGCGCCGCGCGGCCGAAGCGGCGCCCGCCGCCGCATGCGGACCCGCCGCCGTGGGTGGAGCCGGGACGCACCCAGTGGCCCCATCCCTGAAGTCCCGGGGGTGAGGTCCTCTGTGAGGCCTGCAAGGTTGGCAGGCGGTGTGCTTCCTCTGTTCCAGACCTGGGGCGGGGTGGGGTCGGCCTCATGGGCCGCAGCATCCCGCAGCATCCCTCCTTGCTGCGGAGCCCGATCACTCGCTGGGTGCTTGAGACCCCAGGGCCCCTCGGCTTCTGGGCACTGTGGGCTCTCCCCTGCGTAGCCACGCCGGGCCTCTGTCCTCGCCAGGAGCCAGAGGTGCCTGCACTTGTCCTGAGCCTGGGCAAGGCTGCCCTGGGAGCCAGCTGTCCTCTGCAGAGGCGGTGTGGGTCTGACTGGTGGGGGGTGGGGGGCAGTGTTCTTGTTATTTTTGTTTTGTTTAGTGATAGTGCTGGGGGTAGAACACAGAGCCTTCACCATGAGCTGTGCCCCCCCCCCCTTATTTTTTTATTTTGAGGCAGGGCCTTGCTGAATTGCTTTGTTCCCGGCTGGGCTTGAACTTGTGATCCGTCTGCCTCAGCCTCTCAGTGCTTTCTAGCGGTGTGGTACTGCTCACAGAGTCCCGGGCAGCAGAGGGTGTGGGAACTGTTCCAAGAATGGGCCTCCCTGAGCAACGTCCCGGCATCCATAGCGGAGTGACTCCTGGCTAGCCAGAGTCCACAAAGTTCAAGTCCCGTATGGAAAAGGGCCCCACTTTGCAGCCAACCCAAGCCATCCTCCCATGGGCTTTATCTCCAGATTACAGGAAAAACCTAATAAAGCAGATGCTGGTGTGTGGCAGCCACAGATGTGGAGCCTGTGGGTACCAGAGCCCCACCCTGCCCTGGCCTCCTGGGCCAACCCCCTGGGAAGCTGTCTCTGCCTTGCCTGGCACAGGGAGGTGCACGGCCAGCTGTCGTGGCTAGACACTGGTACTGTGTATATGTGTGTGACGTGGCCCCTGCACCCATGATCCCACGGACACAGAACCTTGGTTCTCTGTGACATTTCTGTCCCACCTCCAAGCATAGAGGGAATAAACACCCAGCAGATGGAGAGTGGGGGGGGCAGCAGCAGAACCTGGGAGCACTTGGACCTCTGACATGGGGTGACAGCCACTGGCTTCCAGCACTTTTCTGTGTATCAAATGACGGCGCTGACCTCCACACTGTACAGCTGAGCAGAAGAGGTGCTCCGTGCAGTGGGATCTGTCCGGCAGGGTCTGTGAGCAACAGGGCTGGCAGGCTTCCCAGGGAGGGTCTTGGAGGAGCTGGCATTTGTGTCTACCCCTCAAGTCCAGGGTCTTGGAGGCTCAGGAAACACCAGCTGTCCCCGGTGCCTGAAGCAACAGGTCCCTGCTCTCTGGCCGGGACTGACCCAAGCCACCCCCTGGGCGCTGCTGGCCTGGGCTGGGAGCTTTCTGGCCTAGATGGGCCCCACTGCTATGGGGTCTGCAGCAAGGAGGAGCAGGGTGGCCGGGTGCTCAGGGCCCCCAGGCCACCCCCATCAACCCAGCTTCCTACCAGGAACACCCACGTCCCAGTAGCACCCCTGGGGGCCCCGCAGACCCTGCCACCCCGTGGGAAGACCTGTGCTCTGCATCCTTGGGACCTCATGTCCCTTTCTCCATCCTGTAGCCTGTGTCCTGGGCTGGCCCAGGTAATGCATAGGTGACTGCCTGCTCCTGTGACTGTGTCCTGGGGGAGCTGCCACCTCTGCCCCCCAGCAGGACATTAGGGTGTGGCACCCTTGCTGGGGGTCCCTGCTTCCCCATGACCCCTGCCTGGCCACACTCGGCATCACTGTCCACACCAGGGAGGCTGTTCTGGAAGGCCGTGGGGAGCCTGAAGACTCGAGTGTGGCCCCGGCCCCTTGGTTTCCACCTCTCTGCTTAGTTCACATCCAGTTCCAAACTGTGGAAGTGCCAACAAGGGAGGGAAAGAGCGCTCAGTGAAATCCTGGACCGCTGAGCACTGGGCTTGGGCAGACAGCACAAGAGGACAGCAGCCCCTGCATGTCCCATCCCACAGGGATAACGGCACTGCCTGGGTTCAGACGGCAAAGGAGAGATAAAGCAACAGGTGAACCCGGATGCTGTTTCCACCCCTGGGTCTGAAAAGCTCACTTTTCCACGCTGCTGTATATTTCCTAGTCAGGTCGGGGTATAACTCATGTAAAGCTAATGACACCCCCTACCGGCCAGGCATGGTGGCGCAAGCTCGACTACCAGGGAAGCTGAGGCTGTCCCGCCATGGCCTGAGACAGTGCTGCCAGCTCCCAGCGACCCGATGCACACAGCCATGGCATGCTGCTGGTCCTGTCTCTGGAGGCCCTGGCTTACCCAGGCTGCATGCAGTAGGAGCAGGTTCCAGGCGGTGGCCCTGCCCTGAAGCCTGGTGCACCCCCTGCCTCAGCTTCCCTGGACTGGCGGGAAGCCGACAGGAATTCTTTCCCCTCTGGGCAGCAAGGGCTTGGCTGCCTGGGGAACACACCTCAAAGGACAGGCTCCCGGTTGTGGCGCTGGAGCTGGTGGGGCCCTGCTGAGTCCTGTGGGCAGGCGACCCTTCCCTGGGAAGACCAGGGCCTGTTCTCCCCCTTCCCACCCCCTGCCTGCCCTTCCTAGGCCAAGGTGGGTGATGTGCGTGTATGAGGCATGCAGCCAAGTGACAACAGTGGCGGTGGCTGGCCACACGGCCTTGGCCACCTGGATGAGAATTGCAGGGTCGACCTGCGGGAGGCTGAGGCGCCTGCGTGTCCTGCTGTGCGCTAGGTGGCGACAGAGTGCCATGCACACACAGAGAGGGATGAGAGCTCATCACAGCAGTCCCCTCCAACCGGTGGTGACAGCCAATAGTGTTCCCAGACCTGAGGACACTGGGGATGTCCCTGACCAGACCCCAGGAGCTCCCTGATGGGGCCAAAGAGACTCCTTTTTAAGGAGGGTCACTTAAGTCACTTCAGCTGGAGACAAGCTCACCCCCTCACCCCTTCCATGCAGCTAACCATAAACCCACTTGGAGAAAACCAGGGACATCAAAGAGAACAACTTGGGGAATAGGTAAACAGGCAACTAAAATGCCCCAGGACAGAGAATGGGTCCACGATGTCTGGAAATGTAAGCTGTGTGGCAACTGTGCGACATTCTTGTAAAATCCCTGAAAGTGAGGTAATGTGCTTACTATGGAAACCAGCAAAGTAGGCAACCTAACAACAAAGCTCAGGTGAGTACCAACACCTCTGGAAGTCCTGACCCAAAGCCAGGGCCTCAGTCAGCCTGAGCTTGCAATAAAAGCTTTCTTGTTCCTATGCACTTGGTCTTTTTGTGAGGGTTTATCTTTGCTCACTGTTATCTGCTGCTACACGCCACCCTCGCCGGGGCACAGCCTCGGAGGGTCCCCTGTGTTTTGCTTCTGTCCCTGAGGTGGCAGCTATCTGTCTGTGGGGCCAGGCCCTGCTGGGCCCGTGTGGCTGCCTAGCTCCTTCGCCCAGCTCAGTGACATTCTGTGGTGCAGCGAGGCCACCTCTCCACCCCAGGCCTGCTCCTGTGTCAGCGTGAGGAGGAGGCTGCGCTGAGCCGCTCACCACTCGGCTGCTCGGTGCAGTGAACGTGACGCTGTCTGCACAGCCCCAGGCTCATGGCTGTGCTCATTAAACTGCTGTCCCCACCCGCAGGCACACAGCTGGCTGGGACCATGGCTGAGGAGGACACTGGAGGGGTGGGAGGTGCCGGACAGCATCGGAGCATCCTCGCATGTGTTCACCACGCACCTTGAAGTCTGCCGAGGAGGGGAGGCTGAGGGCCTCGTAAGCAACATTTCCCTCTGGGCACCCACTACTCACAAAGGGAAGAATAACCGGCCAGACACTAATTCCTGGCCCCACTCCTGGCCTGTGCCACACCAGCCGGCAGCCCCGAGTCCAGCCCCCAAGGGATGGTGCTAGGCCTCGGGTCTGCTGCCTCCTTCACAGTTGCTGGCCCCGGGCTCTGTCCGTGGTGCTGACGGTTCTGCGGGGTGACCATCCGGCAGGAGCACAGAGGCCCAGAGGCAGGCGGGGAAGTCGTCAGCAGGACGGGCGCCAACCGCCACCCACCCACAGTGCGCACACACACGTGCACAGACACCCGTGCAATGCAGCAGGGGCTCAGCCCTGCTCCAAGGTGCAGAAGCCCGCTGTGACCCACATCCCCCAGGGGCTCTGCTCTGAGGTTCTGTCAGCCAGCTGAGCGCGTGCACCAGGAGCCACTGTCCTTTTACAGCCTGCCCCAAGGTTCCAAATCACAGCACCTGTTTTCCTCAAGCATGAGTATTCTCCGCAACCTGCACACTCCAGACACCGTAGGACCCTGGGCTGGTGGGATGGGCGTTCCCAGAGCACACAGTTCAGACCAGAACACGGTGGGGGTCTCTGCCCTTTGCCTCTCACCTACCAGCTCCCTGACCTCAGAAGCACCTCACAAGACACCTCCACCCAGACCATCCCCACCCCCACACCTGTACAGCCCTTGGCAGCTGGTCTCCCTCACGACAGGCAGAAACTGGCTGCTGGGATCACGAGGTAGGTCACCCAGAGGAGCAGGCAGAGGTGCCCGCTGCGTTCACCGAGTTCACCTCAGCCTGCAGGAGGTGGGACTTGAGTCAAGGCGTGAAGCCACCCAATAGCAGCACACCCCTGCACCAAAGGGACAGCAGTGGGCAATTCCTCTGCTGCACCACTGCCCTCTGGCCAGGACGCGGCAGCAAATGTGCTTTGCCTGGCATCTGGGGAAGGGCCCAACAGGTGGTAACGCTTCCAAGGCCTGGTTTGACTCCTGGCTCGCGTGCCCACTGCCCGTGTGTGAGCACCGAGTACGCACACTCAGGGCTGGCCAGTACCAACCTGGCTGCTGCCCTTCACCCCACCCCAGTGCAAGAAACACACACCAAGGACAACCAATAGTGCCATTTATTGTCACGCACCCTCGCCTACCACGCTCAGTCAGGGCCCCTGCCTGGAATGGAGGCCACTCTGGGAGAAAGCGCTAGTTCTGCTTCCCTCCCGGCACACCCCAAATCCAGGAGGGGAGGATGACTTGGGCCAGAAAATCGATAAGACGCGCAGGGAAGGAAAAAGAATGGAGGACAGGGTCAACAAGGTGGATATGATTAAAAGAAAATCTGGGAGGGGAAGGCCCCTTCCTCTTCCCTCGGTTCCGCCAGCCTCCAGCGAGGTGGTCTCCAGCTGTGGCAGGCAGGTGCCCTCGCCCACCGCAGCCCTGGGTCCGTCTCTCTAGTCTCCGGCCTCATCTGCTACACCAGCCCGAGGGTCCCCTCTGCCCCCGGGCACCCCCGGCCCTACCGGGCATCCCCAGTACGACACTCAGGGCAGCGGGGCGCACCGTCCTCGGCGTCCGCATCTGCGTCCTCGCCACCTGCGCCATAGAAGCTCTGTCCACAGCCGCCGCAGATCGTGGGGGCACCCACTGCGTGTACGCGCTTGTGCCTGCGCAGGGCTGCGCCCTGCACAAAGCCCTCACCACACTCCACGCAGATGTGCGCAGGCTCCTCGCCGCCTGCGGCGCCTGGGCCGTCGCCATGCTGCGCGCGCTGGTGCGCCAGCAGCCCCGCTGCGTGGCCAAAGCCCTTCCCACACTCCGCGCACAGGTAGGGCTTAGGCGCAGGCGCTCGGCGAGACCTTGGCGCCCCTGCAGCCCGGGCACCTCCACCACCCACGGCCACAGCCGCCGCGCCCGCGCCCTCGCCCGGGGCGCCCACCACGATGATGCCCTCGCCGTCGCCCACCGGGATGGCGATCTCGCCGTCTGCAGCCGCTGCCGCCTCAGGCGCCTGGGCTCGCCGCACGGAGGCTGCCAGCACGCGCGCCGCCACGCCGGGGCCCGCGAGCTCAGGGTGCAGCCGCAGGTGGCGGGCCAGACTCTTGGGCTGGCTGAAGCCGCGGCCACAGCGCGGGCATACAAAGGGCTTGAGGCCGCTGTGAGAGCGCCGGTGCTTGGCCAGGCTCTTGCTCTGCGTGAAGCTCCGGCCGCAGTCGGGGCAGGCGTAGGGCTTCTCGCCCGTGTGGATGCGCTGGTGCTGCATGAGGTTGGAGCTCCAGCTGAAGCGCTTGCCGCACTCGGAGCAGGCGTAGGGCTTCTCGCCCGTGTGGATGCGGCGGTGCTGCACCAGGTGAGAGCTCTGCGAGAAGGTCTTGCCGCAGTCGGTGCACGCGTTCGGCCGCTCGCCCGTGTGCGTGCGCTGGTGGCGCGTCAGCTTCGACCAGTGGCTAAAGCTCTTGCCACACTCATTGCAGATGTAGGGTGCTGGTGGGCGCGGCCGGGGTGGGGGCCCCGCAGGGGGCGCTGTTGGAGGCGGGGACAGCTTGGTGGGGGGCCAGCTGGGGACGTCATCCTCATCCATGATGAGGATGTCCACTGGAAAGCAAGGGAAAAGGGCAGGTCAGGGGCTTGGTGCAGGGCTGCCCAGGGCTCCGAGAGGCTCCCCACTGGCCGAGCTCCACAGCAGACCCATCTCTGACAGGCCCAGGAGGAGCACATCAAAGACAGGAAGGGGCTGCGCCCTCGCACCCTCTGCGCAGCGCAGCACACCGTGCAGGCAGGCGCGTGCTGATCGCCAAGCCTCTGCTGGGCGCGCCGGCTGCGGAGCGCAGTCCTGGCTTCAGGTCTGGGCACCACAGCAGGCCCTGGCCATCAGGGCACAGCCTCGGTCTGCAGCCTCCATCCCACATGCTCCCCACCCTGAAGGCTCTGTCTAGAGCAAGAATACCATCACACCGACCAGGTCTTCATTCCCTGCAGAGCTTCCCAGTACAAGTGCCCTGGGCCACCAGAGACAGGTGACACTGGGAGGACCACCGAGCATCCGCACATCAAACCCTTGTGAGGTGCCGCTGTGCACTGGTCGCTCTGGGGCGAAGCCCTGCACCCGGAGGCCCAGGGTGCAGGGTCAGCAAGCAGCCCAGCAGGGTGCCCACGTGCACTGCTCCAGCAGAGCGCCATCTGGGCAGGCTCCCAGGGGCACAGCTCCTGGTGGACTCGCCCTCCCACAACCCCACCCCAGGCTTGAGGACGCCACCCTTCAGGGTTACTGTTAAAGAGGACGGTGGGGAGGGGCACTGCGGCAGAGCTGGCTCCCTGTTGGCTCCCAGGAACCAAGCCAGCTGTGCCCGCACCACTCATCCCAGCGCCCTGGGAGGCTGCGACAAAAGCATCACAAGTTCAAGACTAGTTTGGCAACTTAGCTCAAAATTTAAAAGTACAAAAGCCCTGAGTTCAATCTCCAGTACCAAAGTAAGAAAGGAAACAAAAGTTGTAAGTCAGAAGCGCAGGACCTAGAGGCAGAGAGTGAACCACGAGCCATCAAGGGCGAGCTCTCCAGGCCCAGGAGGGCGCGAGGCCGAGCCTGCCTGCCGCATGGACAACCTGCACGGTTCACACTCCCCTCACTACAAACGTCTCCTCAACATTGTGGACAAAGTGAAGCACTGCACCCTGGGCTCCAGGAGCACCTGGCGGGCACGGGCCGCACCCATGAGGCCAGGGATGTGAAGGGGGGCCTGCCTGACCTCCCCATGTCCAGCCAGCAGTGCTTCCCCTGAGCAGACACAGGCAGGACGAGGCCCCAGACCCACGCTTCACACACGCTGGCCCTGCTGGGCTCAAACTCTCGATCCTCCTGCCTCGGCCTCCCACAGTGCTAGAACAGGAGCCCTGGGTGCTCTCGGAGTGTGCGTGATCCTGGAGGGTCTCCGTCCGGCCTGCTCTTCTGCTCCGAGCTTCTCCTCGCGCGTGAGGCCTTCCTCTGCCTGCCCTCAGCATTCCTTCCTGTCTGCTGGTTTCCGCTTCCTGTGACAACCACCTTCCGCATCACTTCAATTCCTCGTAAGGTGCAGTCTGTGCACCCCACTTCCGCCGGCCTCGCACACAGAGCTGACCCTTGCCCCCGGCTCTGGCTGTTCTTCTCTTTCCTGCTGTTTGCCCCTGGGCCCCACCTTGGTGTTTCCATGGCTTGCTTTGTGGAAAAGCTTCCTGCACTTCTGGGGCAGGGAGCCAGGCGCCCTGTCTGCGGCAGGACCTCCACTCTCCCCACGCCTGGGAAGGACCCTGCCCGGCCCAGAGCCCATGGGGTGCTGCAATGCAGTTCAGGACATGGGGATCAGGGAGATGGCAGAGCTCCTGGGTGATCCCAGGCCGGTGCTGCGTGGCAGGAGGCCACTGTCCTGTGAGGCCCCTCGGACCCTGGCTGGGATCGCGCCTCGGGCAGACACAGCCTGCTGTTTCTGTGGACATCCCAGAGCCCGGACACCATCAGCACCACTGCCGCTCCCACCAGGCCCTGCGGGCTACCAAGCGCCATGGAAGTGGGGCTGAGCAAGGCGGCGGCCTTGGGCTCCAACTCCACAGGTGGGGCTGCAGTGACACAGGGCGCCCAGAGTCCACCTCAGTGACAGTGCTGGCCTGGGCAATCAGGGTGCATGCTCTGGAAATACTGAAGCAAGACCAAAAGTACAAAAGTTCCAAGCTTCAAGAACGTTGGGAAACGGCCTTGGAGGCCAGCTGCCTGGCGTCAGGATGAGCCAGGGGCAGGAGTGTGGACAGTCACCGTGGTCTACGGGAGCAGATGTAGCATCCATGTCCCTGTATGGAGGCCCAGCAGCAAGATGAGGGTACCAGGCAGGTACTGTCACAAAAGCTGTGCCCCAGGCAAGGCCACCTGCCCAGGTAGCATACAGCAGCCTACTGCCTCGAGTGGCCTTCTTCTCCTTGGGCAGCACCACCTTGGAGGAGGGAGGGGGGCGACAGGGCTGCAGGCGTGGCCCGCAGCCCCCAGGTGGGTTTCACCAGTGAAGCAGTGCCTTGTTAACACAGCAGCCCAGGGGGACGTCACTGCCCCGAAATGAGTGCAAGTCTCGAGTTCCCACCTCACCACGTACCCAGTGCCTCCACGTGGACCCCTGGTGTCCTGGTCGAAAGCATGTTGGCTAGGGAGAACGGCAGGGTACTGTCCTGACTGGGGAGAGGGTGGGAGGCCCAGATAGAGGGCCCCAAGCAGGAGGGCGGTGGCCACCTCACCTGGGTTCTCGTGACTGGCCATTTGCTGGTCCTCGGAGTCCAGCGGCCCCGGAGACCAGGCCTCTTCCCGCAGCTCCATGTCTGGGTCCCTGCAGAAGAGGCCAAGACACAGGACAGGGGTCATGGGTCACAGATGGGACAGGACTAGAAAAGGCAACGCTGTGTGAAGCCCATTCTTGCAGCTGCTGAAGAACAGCAACAGTGTGGGGCGCAGCTTGGACGGGGCCCAGGGTGAGTGACCCCACGCCATGCCTGTGTCCTCTCAGGGACAGGAGGGCCTGAACGTGAGCTGCGGAGCCCAAGCACATTACCAGTCCCATGAGAAGCCTTTGCTCCATTCTCTGGGACAAGGCAGGCCTGGCACATGACCCAGCCTGCAAGGCCCTCCCTACAGGGGTACGGATGTCCAGACAGCCCTGCTGTTGGGGGCATGGGACTCAGGCACTGGGGACCAAGGTGGCTTTCTAGACTCCAGAGTCCCAGGTAGACTGGGCTGAGGGCCATAAAGCTGCCCACCTCCACAGCCCACAGACTCACAGCACCACCACGAGCTGGCCTCTGGGGCACCCTCTGGCCTAGCCAGTCCAGGCAAGTCAGCCCGCATCTCCCCCACCTGCTAGTTCCTGTTGCGCCCTGGGCACCCTCCATGGTGCTGCCCCATAGAGTGCAGCTCGGGATTAATCCTGACCCAGTGGCAACCCAAACACCCACAGGTCCCAGCAAGGTCCATCCCCAGAGGGGAGGGGGGAGGCCAACCAGGGACCTGCCCCAGAGGCGGAGGCTGGTACCCCACAGACTGGCTCTGCCTACCCACAGACCCTACCCGGGCACAGGTCAGGAGCTGGCACCGCAGGGCACCTCTTCTGTGGCCTTATCTACACAGCAGAGCAAGACATTCCCCCACACACACCCCCAAGCAACAAGACTGAGCCCATGGCTTTTGCACTGAGCTCCATCCGCAGCCCTTTCTTTTCTTTTATTTGGAAACAAGACCTTAGCTAAATTGCTAAACCAGGGCCAAGGAGATAGCTCAGTGGTCTAAGTGCCTGCCTGGCAAGCAGAAGGACCCACGTTCAATCCCCAGTACCACAAGCTATGCCAGCCCTGCACCGCGCCATGCCATGCCGGCCACTGAAACAAGGCATGGTGATGGTGCGTGCCTGTAATCCAGGCACTGGGGAGGCTGAGACAGAAGGATCATGGTGAGTCTAAGCTGCACAGTGAGACCCTGTAGCAAACAAATAAGTAAATCTTTAAAAATAAGTAAATTGCTAAACTGACCAGGCTGGGCCAGAACTTTTGGTCCTCCTGCCTCAGCCTGCTGCACTGGCTGGTAGGACCTAGAGACCCCGCTGGGAATGAGGCCCCGACCAGGAGCCGCCGAGGCGGCTGCCTGCACAAAGGCTCTGGAGGAAGGAAGCAGGCTGGCCAGCAAAGCCCGGCCACACAGCCACTGCCCCCCGCAGCCCAGGCCAGACTGTGCTGAGGGCCACCTTCCAGGACGCCTGCCATTCTCCAGTTAGAGTAAGATGCGCACACTCCTCTGCTAATCTGCCTCACGAGGACTCGCTTCTTAGGCCACCCAGACACACAGTCGTCAGATGACACCGAGTGTCCAAGCCAGCAACCCCGGGAGACACACGCGACACAGGAGCGCCAGGTGCCCCCAGGTCAGGCCTGGGCAGGAGGCAGACTGATGGCTGCCCCAGGCTGGGGTGGGGAGGAATGAGCTACCTAGCAGGCAGGGGTTTCTCAGGGGTGACGAAGATGTCTGGGCTGGACGGCGGCAATGGCTACGCAACTTCAAGGCTGGCTGCACTGAAACCCCTGCACAGGGCACTTCAAAAAAGCACGCTTTCGGATGCAAGTATCTTTAAAGGAAAGCGAACTTCTAAAATGTTACAATACCACACACATTTAAAATGCATGAGGTAAACACAGACGAGCCCATGCCAGGCACAGCCAGGGGCGAGGTTGGAGGGAGAGGTGTCTTCCGCCTTTGCTTCCTCTGCCAAGGGTGATAACGTTTGCACTGCAACAATCAGCCTGGCTCCCAAGCACAGGGGCTTCCTGGCCGGAGTCGCCCAGGCCTCAAGCTTGGCTTCCTGCGGCTGGGGCAGAGGGCAGCACACAGGCCTGCCCATCACCGGACGCTGGCCCGGGAGCGCAGCAGGGCGCGGGGAGTGCTGGCGGTCCGGGGCTGCCCAGTGGTCCACAGCCCCGCACGTCCGCTGCTGACCACCTGGCTCTGCAGACGGCTTGCTGACTCCCCACACAGGGAGATGCACTCGCCCATGGGCTGAGAGCGCCGCACGGGCCCTGCGGGGAGGATGGGGCCTCTAGGCTCACTGCTAAGCCGCGCCCGAGACCCTGACCCGGCGGTGACATGACACTGTGCACTGGGCCTCGCAGGACACTTCCGCCGCTCTCTGCGCAGCAGCACTGGGAACTGGAGCCTCTGACACCCACTGCCAGCCAGGACTGGCACCAGGAGGTGCCAGCTTAGTTGTGAGGATCAGGACAGACCCCGGTGGGGAGCAGTGGGGCTCCTGCGAGGCTGAGACTGCTGAGACTGCTCACCCACGTGACCCTCACAGCTACCGAGCCGCATGTCCCAGCCTGTGTTCCCTGCACCTACTCCCAGGCCTTCGTAGCAGGCGTAGGGTGGGCACCTCAGGGGGACCTCATGGCAGCCTCAGCGTGATCTGATCACCCAGGTGAGTCAGGGCCACCGGCTGCTCCAGCTGGAGCTGGTCCCGGCCACCCCGCTGACCTCCCCGCAGAGCCACCCAGAGGGGCCCTTGAGCAATCCAATTAGCACTCCCTCTCAGCTCTATTAAAACCGAGGCGAATTATTGTTATTATTGTTGTTATTAGAACCGCCCACCCCCTGGATACCTGCCCGCCAATTATCCCCTTTCTTCGGCTGCCAATCTCCCCTCCTCCCACCCTGCTCTCCAGGCAGCACTGGGGCTGGGTGCAGGCTGAGAAGCAGCACCAATCCCTGAGGCTCCTCGGGACCCTCCCTCCCACAGCCTGTGCCCCTGGCCACCTGTCGCTGACAGACACCTGACCCTTCCTGCTGCCAGATGCTGCTGCAACTCAGCTGCACCTCCCACAGCAGGACCAACACTGTCTCAGCACAAACCATGCAGGTCCAGCAGCCCACTGAGAGCTGGGCACGGGCCCTGAGTGCTGCTGCGCTCGACAGCATGCAGGCAGCCACGAGAAGAGCACACAGCCCAGGGGAGACACCACTGCTGGAGCACCCCGCCGGGCACCAGGCCCGCACAGCGGGGAAGGCGACACGCACCCGGGTGGGGAGGCACCCAGCGGCTGGGCCAGGACAGTCACAAGAGCCCCAAAGCGGGGGCGCCAAGTGTCAGTGTCAGCCGGCAGGAAGTCTGTCCAGTGAGTGCAGCCTTGAAAGGATCCACTGCAGAGGTCGAGCACCGAGCCCTAGTGTCAGATGCTGCCTCTAAGAAAGTCTAGAATAAAGCAATCCAGAGAAGGAAGCCACTGGCGGGCCCCAGAGCAGGACTCAGAGGCAGGGACAGCTCAGGCATCAGGCGGCGGCTGCTCTACCCTCTCTGGACTGCCCAGGCGCCCGACTAGATGACAAATCCTCCATCTCTTGCCACCCCTGAGCCCCATACCCCTCCTTCATCTCCTCTTCTCAAGGCTCCCTGGCTGCTGGGCTACACCCACACACAGACTTCAATCCAGCCTTGGGGAGAGGGTCTTGGGGACCCATCTGCAGGGCCCAGCCAGCACCGCCTGTCCTGCACACCTCCTGTGCTCTGCTCAGACATAGCTGGAAGCAGTGAGGGCTCTCTGGTCCCGTTGCAGGACAGGAGCAAGTGGCCAGTATCACCTCAGGTTGCTTGGCCAGGTTAGACAGACGCGCAAAGCTTGGTCTCAGCTGCAGCCACCACCCCTGCTCCATAAGACTTTGCCAACGTCACCCAGCTTCCTGGTGCCCGAAGTGGGGCAGATCCCTGATGGCAGGGGCCCCTGACCAGCAGCTGTCCCCACACCTGCAGAGCTGACTGCTCTTCTCAAACCAGAGGACCTGGGAACTGCCAAAACCAAACAAAAGCTTCCGGGAGGCCGCAGTGGACTCTGGATGGTTACAGGCACTGATCGGGATGTTGACAGAGGCGGCTGGGGGGGCACGAGAATGCTCTGTACCTTCCACTCCTCTGAGGCGCCTGCAACTGCTTATGAAAGCGATGTTTCAACAGCAAAAGGCCCGCCGCACAGGGCCAGCCCTGGTGCCCCGGGGAGTGCCCCTCCGCCTGCTCTCCCACCCCGCTGCAGGCCCTGATCCCAGGGCTCACTAAGCACATAAGCCCTGGCCTGATCCGCTAAGCCACCGGGCCCGACAGAAGGCAGTGGGCAGCCTCTCCAGCATGCACCTCAGGGGCAGTTAGGAAACCAGAGGAGCTTATGCTGAGGGCAGTGGGGACCCCTGCTTACAGCAGGTCCCGAGTGATGGCCCCAGCCCCTCAGGACAGACATGGCGAAGGAGCAGCCAGTGAATACCAGTACTGCCCTGCCTCGGAGCCGAGGAGGCCAAGATCCAGCCTGGGGTGGCCATGGTACTGTCACTGCACCCCAGAGCTGGAGCCACATCTCCCCACCTGCCTCTCTTCCCCCCACAGCTATGAAGTCCAGCTTGAGCCCCATGGCACCACCTGGGATCCCCTGCACTGCCCAGCACAGAGCGTACGCAGCAGCTTGGGAGCCCATGGCTCTGAGCGGTGGGCCCTGGGGCAGGACTTCACTGCAAGTCTCTTAGGTCCCCGGTGTCATCTACGGTAAGGCCAGGCCTCCCCCCTCACCACAGGAGGAAAGCCACTGGTGTGCAGTTCAAGGGGAAAAAGCAAAAAGCCAAGGCAGGAGCCACCAGGGAAGCTCGCAGGCCCCCAGGCCCTTGGGCACAGAACAGCTCATTCTACTCCACAAGGACAGGCGCTGACTCCTATGGCTCCACCCAGAGGGTACCCCTGCCCCTCCCCTGGAGCTGAAGTTCCCCAGACGGATAACTGGGGTCCTCAGGACAAGGTACCCCATGCATCTGGAGCCGAGAGACCCTAGCCAATTAGAGACTGACTGAGCAGCCTTCAGGACAGATCATGTCCTGGCCCCACCAAAGCCAAAGAATGGAGTCAATGGAGCAGGTGGCATTCCTGTCAGGGAACTCTAAGCTGTTAGTGTGGGGTGACCACCCCAGTCCTGGGGGCTCTTCGTGCTTAGAGGTGTGACCACCAGGCACAGCGCCAGTGCACATCAGACACAAGAAGGGTTTGAGGGACCTTTGAAGCAGTCCCCCAAAACGGTAGGCCCTATGTGTCCATCAATGACTACTAGACTCTTTGGTTGCGCACCCAGACACCCTCCCATAGGTCTTGGGGTCCTCTAGGCTGACTCCCTCCTCTTCAGCCAATACAGCCACCCCTCCCGCTCCTGGGGCACCCAGGTTACTGTGGCAGTCTCCCCAGCTCTCTGCCTGGTCTCCTGCTCAGCTCTGAGTTGCTCTGGGAAGGGGTAGAGTGACCTAGAAACCCTGCTCTCCCTCTCAGGCTGGCGCTGCACAGCACAGCAGCACCTTGGGCCACCTGTCTGCAGTCTCCAAGGACTGGGTTTGTCCAGGAATCCCGACCTTGTTCGCTGCTTCACTGGGCCGAGGAGGTAACAGCCTGGGAAACGGGAAGTGACACACGCAAGGTCACAGCACTGGAAGGCACCGCCTGGCTCCTGGGCCTTTCCAGGAATTTTGACTCCGCAAGAAAAGCACCAAGAGCCTTCCGCTGATGTTACTGCTTTTATTACCACCTGTTCCACCCAGTGGGAACACAGGGCAAGCCGCCTCGTCCAAGGCCACAGGTGCGGGGCGGGGGTGGGGGGCCAGTACTCCTAGGGACACACACCCTCGGACCCTGTCTGCCACTAACTCTGGCAGTCACAAGGGCCAGCTGTCTGATTCCTTCCACTCCACAACCCAGCTCAGGAGAGGAAGACAAGAAACAACTCAAGGAGGAATCTGATGTCGCTGTTCCCTGGGCCTACACAGACGGCAGGTGGTGTCAATTAGACCAAGAGGCTTAGGGTTTCAGGGTGAGCTCTGAGAGGTCAAGGCCAGCACGCCTGAGCTGAGGCCAGGCGATCTCAACTGCACCCTCCCTGTCCACCGCTGGACTCGAAACCCGGAATCCACACAGAAGCGACTCTACAGAGTGGTCCCTTCCTGAAGAGCCCTGGCCAGTTCCCTCAGAAGGGGCCCGCCTCCCACCCCACCCCACTGCATCCCGGGACCTGGTGTTCAGCACGACCCTGGCCCTGACATGGGCCTCGCCTACACTCGCTCGTCCTTCAGGGTCTGCAGCCTGACCCCGGCCTTCACCTCTGGAAACTGGGGTTCTTCCTGCATTTCTGCAGCCAGCTCGCTCGGGCTGGGGTGGAGGCGGCGTCCAGCTGGGGAGAGGCCCCAGCGCCG
>NW_004524958.1:173527-185434 GCF_000260255.1 Octodon degus
CGCACTCGCCCTCTCGGCAGCGCTCGCCCTCCCGCCTCCCACCCACCCCCGTCCGAAGCCCAGCTCCCGGACCTCCGCCTACCCGAGCCACGGCACACGGCCCTGCGCCCGCCCTCACCTCCTCGGTCCGGGGCCGCCGCGCCGCACTCCTCCTCTCGCCTGCCTCGCGGATGGTGGCAGCGGCGACTCAGACCCTGGGGTCAGGGGGACGGACGCCCAGGCCGGAAGTGACCTTCCCGGCCACTTCCGCCCGCGCCGCTCCCCCCACTACCCTCTCCCCTCCCCCCCCTCCGGGGCCGCCACCCCGTCCTCGCCGTTCTAGGCGGGCCGCCCCCTTCCCGACCCCTGGCCTCCGCCCCCAAACTCTATGGTGCTGAGCGGCGCCTGAGGGAGCTACTTCCGGACGCGTCTAGGACCCGAGTCCTCCGTGCTCGCTCTATGGCGCCTCACGCCGAGGGGCTGCGGCCCCGCCCCTCCCAGGACCGCGAGCGCGGCGCGGCCCGTTAGGCGCAGACTTCCGGGTGTCCCCCCCCCCGCAGCTCGCGCCTGCGCCGTGCGCGCCGCCTCGGGGACGCTCGCGCCACCCGGGTCATCCTGGCGTCTCTATCGTCATAACCCCTTCAGCGCCGGCCCCAGCGCGCCGTTCGGACCTCGTCTCGCGCGACGCCGGGCCTTCTCCAGCCTCAGTTTCCTCCTTCGTAAGGGCATGACCCATGCTGTACCTTCACCAGGTCCTGACAGCGACTGGGGCCGCAGAGTGGTGCTGTGCCCGGTTTGCGAAGGACGGGCGGTCAGGTCCCTTACTGCCCAGAGTGACCCCGGCGTGGCCGAGCCTGGGCGCCCCGCGAGCCTGCGAGGGCCTCCGCGGGGCCGGATGAGTCTGCGCTGGACGGCCGGCCACGGGCCTTGCGGGCTGTGCTGCGCCCTGCCCGGCCTTGGCCCGCCGTCCCCATATCTAAGCTAAACTGCAGAGCGCTTGGTGTTTATTATTTATAGTCACTTTCCCATGGTTACCCCGGAACAGCCACCGAGCTAGGGGGTGCAAACAGGCGCGGCGACCTTCCCAGCCTCTGCCTCACCTGTGAGATGGGGTCGGCGACCTGCGCGAAGCCCTGCGGACAGTCGCTTAGTTGGGTGCCTGGCTGTAGAGCACTCCACGGCCAGGGCCAGGGCGGCAGTCGCTGCTGCCTACGACAGCCCCATTTCTCCTGCTCGGGATGGTGCACGCACCTTCAGGTGTGGTCAGGGCAAATCCTCGCGTGTGCTTTGTCACATACTGACAGTGTTGCAGGGAAAGTGAGATTTAAGACCTGGAGGTGAGCAAACAAATACTGTGGTAAAATGTGTGCCAGGGCTGGGGATGTGGCTCACGGTGTGGTGTTCTTGTCTGGCATGCATAAGGCTCTGGGTTCGATCCCAGCACAGCAGAAGGACACACTGCACACCAGTAGTGGAAGACCCCTGTGTCCCAGCTCCAGAGGATTGCAAGGGGAGGAAACGCGTCTGCCTGCGGAAGGCCAGGCGTGCGCCCGCAGGCGAGCAGCCCGGGATCCGCGGCCTGGCCGCACGTGGGGCCTGGCTTCCTCCTCTGAATGCTGTTCCTCTGCAGGCAGAACCCCACGGCCCCAGCTTGGGTGGCTGGCTGGATGCCACCCGCTGCGGATAGTGGGAGGAGAGGGACGTGTGCTGCTTTTGTGGAAGCAGCTCTGTGCCTGTGAGCTTTATTAGAGAGCTTTTTACTCATTTAAAGCCTTGCTGGTGCCGAGTCTGTGAGGAGCTAGGGCTGCTAAACTTGGGGTGGGGGCTGCAGCGGGGACAGCTCTGCCACCAGGGAGACTGGATCCTCCTGTCCGCTGAGTGGAACGATGCTTCCTACCCAAAACAACACCTTGGGGCCTCTGAGTGGGGCCTGGGGATGGGCTGACACCAATGGGATGGGGGACGTTATTCAGTCCACCACCGGCCCTGGGCTCCTGGACAACAGGGGTGTTTTGTTTGTTTTTTGTGGTGCCAGGGACCTTGTGCTTGCCACGCAGGTCCTTATTCCACTGAGAGATCTCCCCAGCCCACTCCTAGGAATCCGGTATGCCCACAAAATACCCCTTCCCCTGCTGGCTGGCCGGGAGGAAGGAGGAAGCCGAAGAATGCTTCGTCCTAGGACAGCATCTGTGGCAGTCTGTCCCACCACCCCGCACTCGTCAGAGGCTGCTCCGGCACTGAGAGCGGCCCCTCGCTGCACACCGTGGTCACAGCAGCCTCGCGCGCGCGTGCGCAGCCTTGGGAAGGAAGGAGCCACCACAGCGTGTGAAGGCAGATGGATGGAGAAACCCGTCCTGTGCACATGGGTGCATTTGGGCTCCATCTTGAAAAGAGTGAGGTGCTGACAGCAGCACCAAAACGGTGACTCCTGGGGACAGCAAGCGGACCAACCTCCTTGGGACAAGAAGCATGCTTGGTGATCCCACTCGGGCCCCTCGGTGTGGTCAGACCCGCTGAGAGAGAACGCAGGGTCTCTTCGGGTTCACCGGTGCTGGGGAGAGCGCGAGAACCTACTTGTGGGCACCAAGGCTCTCCCTTAGGTTTTTTTTTTTTTTTTCTTTTTCTTTTGTGGTACCAGGGATCGAACTCAGGAACTTGTGCTTGCCAGGTAGGTGTTTATGCCACTGAGCTATATCCCGGGCCCCCAAGGCTCTCTCTTACACTCTCTTTTTTCTTTTTCTTTTTCTTTTTTTTTTTTTTTTGAGACAGTCTCAATTTGTAGCCCAGGCTAGCCTTGACTTCACCGAGAATTTCCTGCCTCAGCCTCCTGGATGCTGGGGTTACAGGTGGAGGGCATGGTGCCCAGCCACCTCTGGGTGCTGTGTGCAGTTCCTGCATGGGGAGCCCTCTTAGGCCCTTTCATGTTCCTGCTGAGGGTGTTGTCACACACTGAGTGGCAGGCACAGCCACAGTTAGCCGACAGGAGAGGATTCGCAGCTGCCCAGGTGCGTCCCACACGGTTGGCCTTTCCACCATCCTGAGCCAGCAGCTGTTTCTTGGGTCTTCATCGGGAGCCACGAGTTTACATTCGCAGCATTTTGCCTTTTTGTTTTTGAGGCAGGATCTCGCTTTGTAGCCCAGGCTGGCCTCCAACCTGTTGCAGTCCTCCTGCCTCCACCTCCTGGGTGCTGGGATTACAGGGGTGTGCCACCAAGGCAGGCCCAACGTTTCCCTCTACCCCATGAGGAAGCACAGCCCTCTCTCAGTGAGGGCCTTGGACACACGGTATCCCTGGCCCCCTCCAGCTTGGCTGAAGCAGAAGCACATTTTAATCTAGCCCAGAGGGTACCTGGCCCTCAGGGGGCCTGAGCATGCCCGGTGAAATCTGAGTATCGGGCAAACTAGTTTCCCAATATAAAAATGTGCCAGGGCTGGTGAGATAGCTCAGGGACCCAAGCACAGGGACTGGGGTTCGAACCCCCGCGCCCCATGCCGCACATGGTGGCACACATTTGTAATCCCAGTGCTGGGCAGGCTGAAAATAGGATCACTGTGAGTCTGAGCTGCTTGGTGAGACCCCATACCAAATACATAAAAAAGTCCCAAAGTAATCTGAAGAGAGTCATTGGTTTACTTGAAGTATGACGGAAGTGGACAGCCTGCGTTCCGTGCGTCACGACTGGCAGCGCGAGCAGAGGACGCAGGGATGCCAGGCCACGCCCACCCACCCCACCCCACCCTCACGCCGTCCCTGGATTCCCACGCCTCTGTGCTCTGCCGACGGCTGGGAGCTTCGGGAAGGAAGGGAAGAGTGTATCTCCGGGGCAGCGCCGTCCCACGGTCTCCATCTCTACCCTGCCCCTCAGCCCATGTCGGTGTGCCGGAAAAGCGTTTTTCGGTGGGGCTTGGGGAAATAAACTTGCCTGTCTCTCGTATGTAGCAGGATATAGAATGTGATGGTTGGGATGGTGGCATTCGTTTTGCCACCAGAAGGGTTAAAAGCCTGCGGACACAACCACAGGAAGCAGGGCAGAAAGGAAAGAATGATAGCTGTGAGGAAGCAGATCAAACTGCCCAGACACTTTGCTAAGGCAGGAGCCCCAGTCCTGGCTGGCAGGGGAGCCCAATGTGCCTCCTGCTGCAGGCAGGGAGGGGTTTTGGTCCCCCCGTTTTGTGTGAGGGGAGCTCGTGCTGTGTTGTCCAGTAGCATTGCCTGTCGCCATGTCCACCTCACAGGACGCTGGTCACGGCAGAGCCCAGGGCACAGGCAGAGCTGGGCCTTCCCTCCTAGCCTGAGCTTCATCCCAGGCCCCCTGCGGCTCTGATCCGACCCAGTCGTGAGACCCAGGTGTCTGCGTCTCGACCCAACCTCCAAACCTCAGGGAATCCTCAGCGGTGTGTGAGGAAGGGCTCAGGGCTGGAACTCCCTTTTCAAGAGGCAGAAATGCAGTTCAGACAGGCTTGACGTAAAAATGGGCGGAGAGCTGGGCGTGACAGGACACACCCATAATCTCAGCACTCGGGAGGCTTAAGGCAGGAGGATCACCTGAAGTTCAGGCCAGTCTGGGCTAGAAAGTTAATTTAGGCCCAGCCTGAACTGCATAGTGAGACCCTGTCTCAAAAAAAAACAAAGGCCGGGTAGATGGCTCAGTAGAATGAGTGCTTGCCTGGCAAGTGCAAAGGCCTGAGCTCAATCCCTGGTTCCTCAAAAAAAAGAAAAAGAAAAAGAAAAACCAAGACAAAACACGGGAGGAGAGAGTACCTTAGCTTTGGTGGACAAAAAAGCAAACAAAACGAGACACCAAACCCTAGCCCTGGACGCTGTCCATCGTGGTTTGGTCCTGGACCTCAAGCAGCATCACGGGCCGCGCTCCCGCTGCGCCCTGCACTTGCTGACCGTGAACCTGAGGGGAGGGCAGAGAGCCACAGCCAAGCAGCCAGGAGTAGCAGTGCGTAACTCCCATTGATGAGTAGGAGGGTTGGCCAGAGGTTTATTTGGTTCTGTGTTTAAGAAATTGAGAGCTGGGCATGGTGGCACATGCCTGCAATCCCAACACTTGGGAGGCTGAGGCAGGAGGATTGTTGTGAGTTAGAGACCAGCCTGGGCTACAAAGTGAGCTCAAGGCCAGGCTGAGCTGCATAGCCAGACCTTGTTTGAACAACAAAAAAGAAAATGTAGGCAATAAGGGCAATGAGGAATGCATGCCCCAATTCTTAGGTTAACCCACCACACGATGTCCCTCAGGTTTCTGTCATTTGACATGGGCAGCACAGCAGCAGAGAGGGACATTTAGTGTCCCTGGCTCTGCTGGGGTCCTCTCTTGCCTGATGGCTTCCTCCCCAGGCAGGACCCATGGTGACCCTGGTGTTGAGTGGCACCCGAGCAGAACAGCCAGGTCACACAGGGCCCAGCTGAGCACGTGGTCCACGCAAGTCGGTGTCCCCCCCACCACTCAGGGCACACTGCAGTGACCAGCTGCCATCCCTGGGGAGGAGACACAACCCAACCTCAGCAGCCGCCAAGACCAGAACCTGGGCAGCAGGCCTAATGCGGTGTGGTGCTGCAGAGACCCAGCTTGCCCCAGGAAATGAGGGCGTGACGTGCCCGAGGCTTACCAGCCCAGACAGCTCTCTAGAGACAGGGCCACACAGATGCAACCTTGGGGACACCTCCTCAGCACCTTCAGGCTTCACTGCCACCTCCTCACTGGGGACAGCCCTGCCCTGCTTAAATTCTCCTGCCCCTGAGTGGGACAGAGCCTCTCTGTACCCTGAGGCTAAACTGTCCCATGCTGAGTCTTCCCAGGACTGTCTACCTGCGTCCAGGGAGCCCCAGAGGCTGCCCACGCCATCCAGCAGCACCCTGCTCGCTGCACATGCCTCGCCCTTGCTGGGCCCCAGGTGGCTGTCCTGGCTGATGGCTTCGCACAGTTCTGCCGAAGGAGGTGGAGGACAAAGCCCAGCTCAGCCCCAGCCCACCCCCAAGCTCCAGTCCAGCCTCGCTGGGGGTAGTGCAGAGGGATTGCTCTCCTGCCTTTTTAGGCTGCTGCAGCTGTTTTTGAGACAAGGTCTCAGGTGTATTGTTTGGGCTGGCCTGGAACACATGAGGGTTTTCCTTCCGCAGCCTCCCAAGTGCTGGGATGACAGGCGTGTGTCACAAGACTAAGGCTGGCTTGCTGCCACATATTCAGGAGGGATCTCTGGGAAAAGCCTGCTGCCTCTGTCGGGATGCGTGTCACGACTCTTCTGGTGCAGAGCCCCTGGGGCCTGCCTCTTACCGTGAGGCCTTGTCGAGATAGTTGGCTGAGCTCTGGGTCTCCTGGACAGGCGAGGTGCTCTGCGAGGTGTGAGGTGTGTTCTGAGCCCTGACATCTCAAACACTTGCTGGGGCTGGGGACCCGAAGGGGTGACGCCCTGATCAGGTGCCCTGGAGGCCGCTCCCTCAGGGTGCTCACTTTCCCCGGCTCGTCCATCATCTGTTTGTCCAATAAACACCACACAGCCTCCTACGCCCCTGGCTGCAGACCTGGAGATGAACTGAGCCCGTCTGTGCCTGGAGGGTCTGTGGTCTTCAAAGCGTGGTACATACGCACAGAAGACCTTAATTATTATTTTGAGTAATAATTACAGTGGTGCTACAAGGAGGGCAGGAGCAGAAGCTGCTGCCAAAGGAATCCTCAGCCCGGGGCTTGGAAGCACAGGAGCGCCTCGCCTCTTGCACCCTCGCTTCTTGTCAGGCGGCTGAGCCAGGCAGCACGGCAGCAGGGGCAGGAGCCAGTCTTTGCAGCAAGGCACAGGCACAGAAAGGTGGAGCAGGAGGCGAGCCTGCCCAGGCTTCCCTGAGTCACTCCTCCCGGCTGATCTGGGGTGTTCAGGGAGCACTTTGGCACCAGGCCTGCCCCCTCCCACAGCCAGGGCAACATGCACTCGCGCAGGGCCCAGCACAGAGCCCCATGGTGAAAAGGCCTCAGGGTTTCAGGTGGCAGTGGCTGCGGGGGAGACTGAAGACGCACAGGAGCATCCCACGCAGCTGGGTCTGGGTGTCTGAGGCTGGCTGCTGCTGTCATCTGTGGCCTCAAAGACAGCCTAACTCCACATGCTTGAAGGAACTGGGTGTCCCTGTCGAGAGCAACAGGCTGTGGGGCTCCAGCTGTAGTGTGTGAATTTAACCACTCTGTGCCACCACAGAGCCAGGTCCCCCTGCCCTGCCTCCCCTTCTGAGAGGCCCAAATGACTGTTGGAGTGACAGCACCACCGGAAGACACCCGGGCAGTGATGCCCTATCTTCTGGCTCCACTTGTTAAGAGTCAGGACATAGGGCTGGGAAGATAGCTCAGTAGAATAAGCGTTTGCCTGGCGAATGCAAGGTCCTGAGTTCAATCCCCAGTACCACCAAAAAAAAAAAAAAAAAAAAAAGAGTTGGACAGTCTGGTTGTTTTTTGAGGCAGGATTTCTCTGCACATTCCTGGCTGGCCTTGAGCTCTTGGTGATCCTCCTGCCTCAGCCTACAGAGTGCTGGGGTTACGGGCATGTGCTCACATGCCCAGCAGGATGGATCTATTTGCCTTGCCCACCCCATAGTCTCTGCGATGTTGATCTCCTGGCTCACTTTGCTACTTGTAGGTGGGGATTTGCACCTGGGTTGGGCTTGCTTTTATTATTTCACTGTAGATAAAGCAAAAATAACTTGCCCACCACTGGAGAAACCTTGACACCCACCACTTAAGCAGGAGAGGCTGTTGTGGTTTGTGGCCTCAGAGGGTGGTTCAGGCAAATCAGCTGGCTCCCTGCCACCAGGAGAGGGCAGGAGAAGCAGAGATGGGGACCCCATCCTCCACCAGGCCTCCCCAAGCACAGTTAACTGTGACCTCATCTGCCGATGAGGCTGGTGATGGGCGCCCCCAGCCCGTCACCTTCCCAAAGCCCTCCAGGGTCTTTCAGATCTGAGCCATGTCGTTTACTGACTCTTCAGTCCCCGCAGGCAGTGTTCTTGGGTGCTCTGCAGCACCTCCACCCACAGTGAAATTGGGGTTGCTCCACGCACACAGGCAGGACTCTGAG
This sequence comes from Octodon degus, assembly GCF_000260255.1. Taxonomy (NCBI): domain Eukaryota; kingdom Metazoa; phylum Chordata; class Mammalia; order Rodentia; family Octodontidae; genus Octodon; species Octodon degus. The sequence goes on from NW_004524958.1 coordinate 181,568, forward strand.
GCACACAAGTCCCTCGGTCGTTTTCCAACAGCCAGGCCAGCTCAACTCGGGTTCTGTGGGCTGGGGGAGGCCGGCGTGTGGGTGCCTAACAGGACAGGTGCCACGCAGCTGGTGGGGGCCTGGGCTCTGACAGCCATGAGGGGGAACACAAGGGCAGCCACAGTACTGAGGCACACCAAGGGGCCGGACAACGGTGCTGGCCTATGTGAACCCTGTCCCCAGCCCACAGGCACCCAGCCAGACAGGAAGTGGTAGCTGACAGGGTCCTCCCACTCGGCCTGCAGCCTTGGATCCTGGCTCCAGCCTGCAGCTCTGACAACGCTTCCTCCTCATCTGGGCTGAGGCTCCATGAAAACAGAGGAACCCTGAAGATCTGCTTGTGCAGGGCTGGGCAATTGTGGTCAAAGGAAGGCAAGAGATACAATTGCACATGAAATCTGAAGAAGGTTATACAGTGGATAAACAGAATGTTGGATAGTCACACAATATTAGTTAGTATTTTATTTTATTGAGAAACAAATATGAATGAGACAGTTTCACAGCTGATTAATAGGATAGTTTTGATAATCAATACATTGTACAGTGTTATCTTCTTAGTGGTTATCCGTAGTGCAAGATGCTGACAGGATATCCTGTCCAAACACTGCTAGTACACCTCTTTCTTCTCATGGAATTAAGCGAAAGCAGCTGCATATCTATCCTATTTTGTATATACAAATACAAAATGATCTTTCCTTTGTATCCCCTTTTGCTTAGTCCTGTCAGAGGTGGGTATTCTATTGGCATCTAAATACTGTAGGTGCTTGAATTCAGCAAAACAACCCAAAACTTCCCAGCAGTCCACAGTAGTAGTGGGTTATCCACAGAAGTTACTGACTTGGGCCTTTTACAGCTCATTGTATTGATATGGCTTTACTTTATATATGTTTTAATACTTTTCCGCTGGATGGTTAAGACCAAGATAAAGCAAGACCTACATAACAAGAAATATAACTTTTGTATCTGATAAGGTCAGTCTATTTAGTATTTATTGTCTGAGACAAGATCTCACTAGGCAATTCAGGCTGGCCTAGAGCTCACTTTGTAGCCCAAGCTGATTTCAAAGTAATCTTCCTGCCTCAGCCTCCTGAGTGCTGGGATTACAGGCATGTACCACCACGCCTGGTTTATGGCTTATTCAGTCTTTCGATGGAATAAAATTCTCACATATACTCCATCAGTAAAGAACCCTGAGGACATTATTTAGATGAAATAAGCCAGCCATGAATGTATCAAATATACGTGGGTTAAAGTCCTACCAACAGGAAGGAGGATGCTGGGGTGGGGGCACAGTCCTGTGGCAGAGCACTTGCCTGGTATGGATGAAGCTGTACTGGCCGATACACCGTGTCAACTTGAGAAGTTTGAGGTTTAATTAAGTGACTCAGCAGAGAGCCGGGGTTCTCAGCTTGCAAGCATCCTCATCCTGTGCAAGCGGAGGGCATGGACACAGTGTGAGTTCTACATGCACAGCGCAGCCCCAGGGAGCTTGTTTATAATACAGGAGGGTTGCCGCAGCTGCTGCCCTTCCTTTCACGCTTCGCTGTTTTCTGCTGCCATGAACTGCTGCTCTCTGCCATGTGTCACTCTGCCTGGGAGCCAGCTGAGTATACTTTGAAACCTCCACAAACCGAGAGCTCAATAAACCTTTCCTTCCTTAATTTTGGGTGTTGGGTATTTTGTCCCAGCAATGGGTCAAAAGTAACTGAGACAAGCCCTGGGGTTGATTCTCAGTATGTAAAAATTAAATAAATATACAAAGTTGGCTGGTTGTCAGAGATGAAGAGTAGGGTGAATAGTTCACTTATTTATTTTTGGTCTTTTTGAGACAGGGTCTTGCTGGGCACATAGCTCAGCAACACCAGCACCTGGCTGGCAGGTGCAACTGAGTTCAATTCCCAGGACTGAAAAACAAAATCTTCTGAGAGAAGGGCTGGCTATGCAGCGCAGGCTGGCCTGGCATTCACTTTGTAGCACAGGCTGGTCAAACTTGCAACAATCTTCCTGCCTCAGCCTCCAGAGTGCTAGGATCAGGCGCGTGCTGCTCCCCCAGCCAGCTTTACTGTTTGTTGGTTACAGAATGTCACTCTTGCAAGATAAAAAGCTCTGAGGGCTGGCGATGTACTCAGTGGACTAAGCACTTGCTTAGGTAGGCGTAGGGGCCAGGGTTCGACCCCTCCCTCCAACCGCATGGCCTCACCGGCCCCGCCCCCAGGTGCTCTGAGCCTGACCGAGTTGAGGCGTGGTGATGCACGCCGGTAATCCCAGCACTAGGGAGGCAGAAGTCAGGAGGATCACTACGAGGCTAAGCTGTATAGTTAGCTGTTCTTTTTAAGTTGCACCAAAACAAAAAAGAATAACAACAACAACAACAACAACAACAAAACCCCCTTTTTGTCTTAAAAGACAAGCTCTGGAGGGGCCGGCCAAATAGCTCAGTGGATTAAAGTGCCTCTTAGGCAGTCTCGAGGGGGGTTGGATCCCACCCGCGGGGCACACTGAGACAGCCATTAAGACTGAGCATGGTGGTGCACACCTGTAATCCCAGCTCTTGGGAGGCCGAACACAGGTGGATCACTACAAGTCCAATCTAGGTAGAGACCCTGTCCTAAAATTAAAAAATAAAAAGCTCTGGAGGTGAATGGTGGTGACAGTTGCACAGTAACGCCAGTTTAAATGCCACAGAATTGCTGGGCATGGTGGCACATGCCTGCAATCCCAGAATTCAGCCAGCCTGGACTACACAGTAAGTCTAGTCTAAATCACCTCGTGAAACCCTGTCCCAAAACGGTAGCAGGGACTGGTGACAAACTGGGATCCCAATACTAAGTAAGCTGGGTTATGTGGAGCCAAATTTGAGCCCAGGCTGGGAAACCCAGCGACCCTTCGAGAATCCACCTCAACGTGTCTGTGCAGAGGCTCTGAGTTCAGGTTCAATGCCCAGTACTGCAATTAAAAAAAAAATACATAGGTGTATATATACTTAAAAATCTGTGTTGCCAGAGAAAGGCTCGTGCGCCTGGCACACACCCAGCGTTCGGGAACGGCGCAGACAGGACTGCACACAGCTGGGCCTCGGGGAGGAGACTGGTAGCCAACTTGCACACTGGTCACTAATCGCTGAGACCTGGAGACAGCTCCCTGTCCCTCTGAGACTCTGGACAGGGCACCACAGCTCCGTCTACCGAACGCCTGTTCATGCCCGTCAAGGCCACCTTTCCGCACACGGCGTGGTTCGCACCCCACTGCTCGCCGCAGCAGCGCCAGGCCCCGGCGGCGCCGTCGTCCCACTTCTGAGGCCGGGAAGCTGCGGCCCGGACGCTGCGCACCGAGGACGCGGCAGGAGGGCAGGAGGGCGGGCGAACCGCGACGCGGCCCGTTCTGACACCCAGAGGAGAGCTCCGGCAGGAGTGCCCGCTCCTCCTCGCTCGCCGCTCCGGGGAGCCCGAGTCCACAGCGTCCGACCCCCGCGAGTCCGCAACAAGACCCCACGATTGCCTTCGCCCCTTTGGCCCGTTTGCGCACGCCCGAGGCCGCGCGTCGGCCAATAGGAAAGCCTCACATGCGTTCTGGGAAACGAAGTCCGAGCCCTGGACCTCTCGGTTTGCGTCGGCGGCGTCAATAGACCGCAGTCCGGGCTTTCAGATGTTACTACGCTACCTCTTGGGCAATGTAGTGCTGGCGCTGGATGACGCTAGGCGGACGCACAGGAAGAGCCAATGGGAAGCCCTCTTCGCCTCGATGCTTTCTGGGAAATGTAGTTCTCAGTGAGCTCGCCGAGAAGAATTGCTGAGCAGAACTGGCGACCCGAGTGTGTGGGGCGGGGGG
>NW_004524958.1:185933-194334 GCF_000260255.1 Octodon degus
GGGGCGGGCCCGGATGGGGAGCGGACGCGGTGGGGGCAGGCGCCTGGGAGGCCGGCTGCGGCGGGGTCGGGGTCTCCGAGGTGCGGAACCGGAGAGTTAGAGATGGAGGCATCCGGGTCCCCCTAGTGGGTCGGGGCCCCGCCGGGGCGGGATCCACAGAGTTAGAGACCGGGGCGCTTGCGGGGGTGCCCCGGATCTGCTTGCGGAGGAGTCTGGGCCACCGGGCGGAAAGGTTGCAAAGTGGCTGTCACCGCGGTGCTGCTGGCTGAGTGGCGTCCCCGAAGCTTAGGATCGCCGCCCTACTTCTTTCTTTCACGATCGAGAGTAGCGGTGCATTTGCAAGACTGAGTTCGCTCGCGCGAGCGAAGGCGCAGGGTGCCCGCCGCGGCCGTCTGAGTTCCAGCTGGACACTGTCCTCTGGTCCCCTTTATGCAGGTCCTTGTCGCGCACGGGGCTCCCGGGACGAGGTGCTAGTGCGGGTCGCACTTGGGTGCTTCCCGAGCTCGGGCACTGCTCTCGGCAGTTCTGTTTCCCTTACTCCCAGGCTAGTACAACTTGTCCTCATTTCACAGCCAACGAAAAGGAAGTACTGTGTGTGACAGGTGCTCTTGTCCCCTGTCCGAGGACACACAGCTGGGGGGTGGCGGAGGTGGAATTGCTGAAGAGCTCTTGTGCTCTGAGTCAATATTTGTCCAGCGGCCCAGTGGCTCCCTTGGGGCGGACAGGCGGCTGCGTGGTTGCCAGGCCTGGCAAGTGAGCTGGGGTTGTTGCTGAACGCTTCCGGGCAGAGCCACCCACTCCCAGGCCCGTAGTGCAGAGGCCCAGGGCTTTGAGCGTCAGGGACAAGGCTTCATCCAGAGCTTCCTCAGGCCCGCTTCATTTTCTTCTTTATTTTTTTCTAATGCCTTTTTGAGACAGAGTCTTGCTATGCAGCTCAGACTACCTCACTTTGTAGTCCAGGCTGGTCATGCACCTGCAGTGATCCTCCTGCCTCAGCCTCCTGGGTGCTGGGATTACAGAGGTGCACCACCACGCCCAGCTAAATGTTTTTATTCTGATGTAATTTTTTTTTTCGGGACCCACCTTCTGATTGAGGCTTCCACTTATTGGCTCCTCAGAGAGGTCATGTTATGTGTCCAAGATCCTTCACCTTGTGGGTGGCTGAGTTAAAAGTGGAAGCAGGGCAGCCATGCCCCGGAGGGCAGCTGTGACCCCACTGTGACCAGGCCTTAGCTTGGGGACTTGTGCAGCCTCTCTAGGCTATGGGAGCTCGGGGACCGTGAGGGCAGGGGCCTCTGTCTGTCAGGCTGTGGCGGGGCATGTGGGGCTCCTGAGGCATCTGGCTGGCACAGCAACCCTCCCAGTGGCCTAGCCTCCCTGCCCCATGCAGCACAACCCAGGCCGGGGACCACTGGTCCCTGACTGTACACTAGGTGGGCGCGCCGGCCTGGCTCCCTTTGCTCAGGACCCTCTCTCTCCAGCTGTGCAGGGTCTGTGCGTCCTGGGGACGGCGTTGGCCAGCTCTTCTGGTGAGCCCTCCTGGCCTGCTCCAGGTGAGTCTGTCCCTGGGGGAGGCTGGGCTGCAGGGTACCCATGGCAGCCTCCTGCGCTCTGACCCTGCCAGAGCATCAACAATTGAGGAAGGCTGGCCCACAAATATGGCTGAGGAAAACAGTGAGGGTGACAACAGAGAGAGCACCTGGGGGAAGGGCACATGGTGCCACAGTGGCAGGTGACCCAAGGGCTCCCCACTGAGGCCTGCATGAGGGGAGGAGCTGGCTGGGCAGAGAGGCTTCGGGCACAGCAGGTGCAGAGTCCGGAGTCTTATGGAGCCTGGAGGGAGCAGAGGGCGGGAGCGGGAGGGGATGGGAAGGCACCCGCAGGACAGCTTGCAGCCACAGTGTTGATTTCCCTCGTGACACAGTTGTGGCGCTGTTCGTGGCGCGTGCTGCTGGACTTCCCCGGCCAACCTGGCCCGAGGGGCTGTTACTTCCACATACCTGGAAGCTGGAGGTTATTATGGTTTCATCATGTGAACGGTGCTGGTCCACAGTACCCTGGGAGGACCTTTGGTTCTGGGTGTTCCCAGGCCATGCTGGACCCCTCTCAGCATGTTGTGTGTGGCCAGAGCCAGTCTGGAGCCCGAAGCTCTGCCTTTGGGCTGCCCTATTCCAGACCTCCTTCGGCCCTGGGGTAGTGTCACCCCAGTTTGCAGCCTGGCCCTTATCCACTGCTGCCTTCCTAGGAGGAATAGTGAGGATGGGAGCTGCTCTGGCTGCAGGCTGAGACCTGCTAGGGTGGTAGCATGCCTGGGCTGTGCCATGGGCCCGTGTGTGCCCCCAAGTGTGTGCCCCCAAAACGCACACATGGAAACCCCAGCCCAGAGTCACTGCATTGGGTGTGGGCCCTGGGAGGTGGCCTGGACCCCTGGGAGGAAGGGAGACTGGTGGGGCAGCATTTCCCGAGAACCTGTGGTGGCCCCCGGCAGGTGGGTGCCTCCTGACGGGAAACCAAGGTTTGGGTGCCCTGGGACACCCCTCCCTGCACCTTCACCTCTGCATTTGTCTTCACAGGACCCATGGAGCCCTCTGCACCCCTGCCTGTGAAGCAGGAAGAGCCGGCCCCTGAGGGCCTGGGCCTGGCCACAGAGACGCAGGACTCACCGGCTCTGGATGTGCCAAACCCAGACTCACCCTGGCACCGCTTCCGTCACTTCCAGCTGGGAGCTGCACCTGGGCCCCGGGAGGCTCTGGGGCTGCTGCGGGCATTGTGCCGCGCCTGGCTGCGGCCAGAGGTGCTCACCAAGGAGCAGATGCTGGAGCTGCTCGTGCTGGAGCGCTTCCTGAGTGCCCTCCCGGCCGGCATCCGTGCCTGGGTGTACAGCCGGAGGCCACGCAGTGGAGACGAGGCTGTGGCCTTGCTGGAGGAGCTCTGGGTGAGCTGAGAGTAACCAAGTCTGGTGCGGGGCTGGGGACACAGGGTAGGGGGCTGGGGCCCGAAGGGTCCTCCTGTGGAGGTGTGGACCTGCTGCCCTGGCTGGGAGAGACACCCAGCAGCCCCTGGTGTGCAGCCACCTCCATCCTTGGAGTCACTGGGACCCATACCAGGCCCTGCCCTGTCCCTCTGGCCCAAGGCCTGAGCAGAGATCCCCTCCATGGGGCGCCACAGCCTGCTTCTTGGAGGCCTGGTGGATCTGCCACAGCGAGAGCCTTGCTTCTGCAGGGGACCGAGTCTGAGCCACCTGTCCCCCAGTGCTCCAGCAGCCCCCGCCAGAGGTGTCGGGGGCAGGGATGTGGCTGTGTCACCTGCCATGCTAGACACGTGCCCCTCAGCACAAGCTACAGCCGCCATGTTCCCTGGACAGCAGGAGAGGGCAGGTGGCGCTTGGACTGAGGCTGCTCCCGGGCACAGGCCAATGGTTGGGGGACACTGAGGCCACCAAGGTGGTGGCCAGTGAGGAAGCAGAGGCAGCATCCGCTGTGCTGGTGCCGTGAGCACAGCTCCACAGCCCGGGGTGGCTTGGTGGCTGGACATGCGTTCTCCTTCCCATGGAGACAGCTGCTGCTTGTGACACCCACAGCCCTGCTCAGATTGGGGTCCCTTACCCAGGGCCTGCCACTTCCTTGCCCCTCGTTCTGACTCTGTCTGCTTCCCCCACTCCTCAGACCTTGGTTGCCTGTGTCTCCTGTTATTTTTGTTTTTTTCTTTTTGAGACAGGGTCTCAATATGCAGCTCAGGCTGGCCTTGAGCTCACTTTGTAGCCCAGGCTGGTCTCAAACATGCAGCAACCCTGCTGCCTCAGCCTTCTTAGTGCTGGGGTTACAGGCATGTGCCACCACGCTCAGCTCTTCTATCACTTGTAAATATTGTCTGTGATACCCTGGGCTTGGCCGGATAACCTGGGACAAATTCCCTGACTCATACCTGCAAACTGTGGCCACAGCCCCCAGATTGTGGCACGAGGGCAAGGACAGCTTTGTGGCCCCTGGGACGTGGTGACGGGGGTGGAGCTGAGCCAAGGGGAGCACTGCTGTGGCCAGCACCTCTTTCTGATCTCCTTTCCTAAGAGTAGGTCTGGGCTTGGAGCCCAGGCAGCGGCAGCCGCGAGCTGCCCAAGTGAAGCTGAATCTCCGGTAGCTGATGGAGACCCACAGTGACCTACAGACAGGACCTTGGGTCACAGCATGCGGGCATTGGCTGCCCGGGCCCCTGTGCTGTGGCCGGGGACCCCGAGCTAGGGTGGATGCTGCCGAGGCGCTAAGTCACCAGCTGCCCTCTGTGCTCACAGCAGGCCTAGGGCAAGGAGAGCAGGGCTACTGTGTCAGAGGAGGCCCTACCACAAGGCGAGGGTTCTGGACATGCAGGGCTGCAGTGACGTCACTTTTTTCTGGCACATAGTTCTTGGCCTCTTGTCACACCATCGATGCCAAGTGGTGCCTGTCCCATGGCTCTGCCTCAGGGGCTGTCATGTGATGGGTGAGTGGGTCCCACAGGGAACAGCCTCTGGGACAGTTTCTTTCCTTTTGGGCGATGCCTCAAGAGTCCTGGGTATGTGTCTGGGCCTGGCCCGCCTCAGCTTGGGGTCCCGTTGTCCCATCCAGCTCCCCTCTGAGGGTGTGGCTGCTGTGGATGCCTGGGAGGCTCTGCATGAGCACAGGCACTTACTGTCCCCACGCACAGCGGCTGGCCTCACGGTGGCTGCTTGACAGTGGCCTAGGCAGGGCCTGGAAGCAGCAGCCGTGTGCTCCTCACGGTCTCAGAGGCAGAGCAGTTGTGGTGCAGATGCGGCGTCTGGGGTGGGCCTGGTTTCTGATCACAGGGCTGTGCTTAGTCCTGGAGTGGTGAGGGAGGAGGGGACTCCAGTCCCTCCCCATCACCTGGACTCAGCCCACAGCAGAGTCTTTGGCACTTTGCTTTTTGTGTTGTTTTGTGACACTGGGGAGTAAATCCGAGGGTTCTGAACAGATCTAGCTGGGTGCTAGCTCACCCCTGAACTCGTGCTGCGAGAGTGAGAAGTGGACAGGCACCCAGCACCGAACACATCGCTTCATCGGGAATGGCACAGCTGGGCACTGCAGAGACACGGGCAGCGCTTTCTGATTATTATTCAGAGACCAGGCCTTGCAGAGGCTCCATTGTCCAGGCAGGCTAGGCATGGGCTTGCGGCCTTCCTGCCTCAGCCTCCCAGAGCGAGTGCGGTGACCGCAGGCCTGAACTGCCGCGCCCGGCACTTCTGCCCTCTTCCTAACTGGCTCCTTGTTTCTTGCTAGTGAGCTCCGATCGCCATTCACATATTCTGGGTACAAGTCCCCTGGTCAGGGGTTAAACTTTTCAAGTGTTTTGGGACTGTGTGCTGCAGGGCTGGGCACACAGATGCACGCCCAGGCCCAGGCCCTCTGCAGTCTGCCCTCTGAGCCGGCGGCACCAGGTGCTCAGCCAGGACGTGTGTGGGCTCCTCTGCAGAGTACAGCTCCTTATGTGGGCGCTTCCTGCTGATTCTGGGCATTACAGTGTCCTTTTAGGTAAAACACTAGGTGGTCATCACTCCTGCTGCCAGTGGACACATCTAGTGGGACAAGGAATCCCTTCCACCACAGCACTGGGGGGTCTTGCTGGTGCAGAGGCTCTGCAGGGTCAGCCGGAGTCCCTGGGCCCACATGCTGAGGACCGCTCTGGGGGAGGGTGCGGCTGCTGCCTGGTCCAAGGACAGGAAGGCCCCAGCCAGGCTGCCTCAGGTCAGGGCTGACGCGATCCTGACGCTTTAGCCAGGCACAAGGGAGCAGCGCAGAGTAGCCGGTAAGTGGAGGGTGGAGGTGCTCGAGAAAGCAGGTACTCCTTGATGAATAAACCCCCGAACTCGTGCTGCGAGAGAGTGAGAAGTGGACAGGCACCCAGCAAGAACACATCGCTTCATCGGGAACGGCACAGCTGGGCACTGCAGAGACACGGGCAGCTCATGCAGCACAGGTCTGGAGGACAACTGGGTTTGGGAAAATAGAAATCACCAAAATTGCTCATAGAGAGGCTGCTGGAGAGCAGACACCAGGGGGGAAGATCAAACCAGTGACAAAGGCTTTCCACAAGTGGCCCCGGCCCCAGCAGGTTCATGTCAGGCGCCACCTGACCCGCGGGATATGGACAGTTCTCAGCCTCACGGACCCTTCCAGAGGACGAAGAGAAGTGGTACCAGCTCACCTGCAAGACTGGAAAGCCCCTCTGCAAAACCAGCCAAGCCACCAAAGGCCAACCCAAGAAGATCCAGCTGGAGGTCCGTCCTAGGAAACAAGACTCCCAAGTGGAACATGAGCTGCCAGAGTCCTGCCGGGGGTCTGTGCGCTAATTCATGGCACCAGGCAGCATCAGCTCAGGACTGCAAGGAAGTTCTGGCCCCAGGAAACGCCGGTGAAGGCACAGACCTAGAGCTCGAGAACAGGGCCAGAGCTGCTGGGTGGGCCACCTCCCGGCCGGGGAGGGCACATGCAGACCCCAGTTCCTGGAGGGGCCAGGAATCTTCCAGCAGCGATGGCGTGTGACTCGGCTAGACTTCTGGCCACGGTCTCAGTGTGCACGCAGGTAAAATGTGAGAAGCGGGAGTTGTGTGTGGCTCCAGGCCCGGCTGGAAGAATTCCAACTGTCTTCACAGGGATGTGGTTTTGGGGACAATGGAGACAGTGGAAAGACACCAAAGCCTCAGTCTGAGCTCAGCTTCACCCTCGTCTTCGGCTGGTGCCAGGGCCATCCACCATTGGCTCTAGGACATTCCGGTGCTCAACTTTGTTTTTCTGAGTTACATGCAGTTTACCTGCTGTCCTGCAATTAATCCAAGGGGCAGCAAGGAGCTGTAGCGCACGTCAGGGCTGATGGGTGACTCGGTTACCTGCTGCTCTGGAGCAAATCCCTGAGACTAGAGTTTAAGGCAAGGAAGGCTTAGGTCCACCAAGCCACCACGGGCCTGGTGTGGGTAGGTTTGTGCAAGGCCGATTCTGGCTCTCGAGGTCCCAGTGACTGGTGGCATGGCTGTTGTCTCCTGCAGGCTGGCCGCAGGGGCCGGAGGCCTCCCCACTTGTGGCTGGAGGTGGGGGCAAGGGAGACACTGACTCACCCTAGAATGTGCTCTCATTTCAGGGGCCTGCAGCCTCCCCGGATTGGTCCTCAGTCATGAGGGCACCTCAGGATGTGACAGAGGGCGCCGGGCTCAGTGTTGGAAAGGAGGATAGCGAGGCCATTCCCTTTGGTGAGCAGCTGGCCCTTGCCCACACCTTTGCTGTCCCTTGCCCACACTCTTGCTGTCCCTACAGCAGGGCCCCTTCTCCTGCACCACCCACTCCCAGAGTCAGAGATGACTGCTGTGCCCGTTCTTGGAGCTGCTGGTTAGGGGGCCCAGCCTAGAGCAAGGTGGTCACAGGAAGCCTTGCTACGGTGGGTAGTGGCCATGCCTCCTGCTGTTCATCAGAGCTTGTGGCCGATCTGCCACCTGGGTTGTGTGGCTGCAGGTCCTGAAGATAGCAGGACCAGGACCGTCAAGGAGCCAGTGGTGACCCAGCCAGACTGGAGGGCCGGGCCCAGAGCCTCACACCCCGACACGACAGGCTCCAGTAGCCTGGTCACACCAGCCAGGCGGCACCCAGAGCCGGCTGTGGCGTCAGTTCCCGGGTGCAGAGGCGGGGATGGGGGAGCAAATGGGGGAAGGCCCTGCAGAGAGGGAGGCAGTGCCCTGGCGTTAGGAGGGGGGAGGCCTCGGGGCAGCAGGGGCGCGGGGCTGCAGACCCGAAGCCAAGGCAGGGTTGCGGTGCCCTGGCCTCCGCAGAGCAGAGGGAAGCCCGCCTCCTCAGTGACTGCTGGGCTGCGCCTACCCGCTCCGCCCTACGGTCAGCCCAGCCACGGCGCAGCTTCCTGCGGGGCTGTGACCTCCCCGCCCCCGCCGGCTTCCGCACCCACCCGTCAGTGGCCGTCCCTGTCCACGCGCTGCGCTCCGCAGGTGTGCACCTCACACCCTCCCGTGGCTGCTTCACGCCTACCGTGCCGTGTGATGGGCACTGCGTCCCCAGGCTCTGTGCGGCCCCCGCCCCCGCCTCTTCGCTGCTCCCCGCTAACCTGCTCAGAGCCGCACCTGACCTCACGTTTTTCCCTGTAGGAGTCGTACGCCCCGGCGCGGAATTGCCTGCAACAGGAGACGCCTGGCAGCCCAAGCAGGAACCCGACAGCCCCTCACCAGCCACCCCGGGCGCCCCAGGGGTCCCCTGCCCTGAGTGTGGCCAAACTCCGGCGCGCGCGCAGCGGCCCCAGCGCGAGAAGCCACACGCCTGCCCCGAGTGCGGCAAGGCCTTCCGGCGCAAGGAGCACCTGCGGCGCCACCGCGGCACGCACCCGGGGGCGACAGGGGCGGCGCGGCGCCACCCGG
>NW_004524958.1:194699-208460 GCF_000260255.1 Octodon degus
AGGGGAGCAGCACGGTTTGCTAAGGGCCAGGGCCTGGATCTCGGCCCCAGGACAGAGGGGCCAGGCTGGCTGCTGGACGTGGGCGACATGGACAGAGACAGTGGCGGGATACCACGCGCCAGAACCCGGGAATAAAGTTGCTGCAGTGCGCCCGTGCGTCCGGCTCTCTCTTTCCCTCTGAGTCCACCTCGGACCGGCCTGCCTGCTCTCACAGGGGCAGCATCCGGGCACGATGCTCAGATCCAGTCCAGACCCCCGGCCGTCAGTTCAGGAACTGGGCAAGGGCTGTGGTCGGATTGTGCTGGGTCCTTCGGTGTCACCGTCAGCTTTGGCGTGGCCCACTTCCAAGAGGGAGTCTCAGCTTGGCACGGCCCCAGCATCAGCCAGCCAGGCCCACGGGCTGGCACCTGGCTCAGCACAGCACCTCCAGAGTGGGGCGCCACGCTCCCTGAGGCCTGCCCTCTAGCTCGCGCGAGCAGGGCTGCAGGGCCCAGTGCCTCCTCTCCTAGGGGAGGAGGACCCCCACAGGCCAGCTGGGCAGAGCTTGTTTATCTGCACAAGTTCAGGGCTCCCCCAGCGCCCGTGCTGCGCACAGGAGGAGCGGCAGCAGCAGGGGCACCGGGCCTGGCGCCTGCGCGGGCCCTGTGGGGGCTGAGCTGCAGTGCCTGGGCCTCCAAGCTGCATGCAGACATCTGAGTGCTGGCTGTGCCCCGCCTGGCAGGCCGTCCCGGGCAGAGGTGCCTGGATGCCACCCCTCCACCAGGGCAGTGTGGGTCCCAGTTGGTGGGTGGGCCAAGCTGTCATACAAGACGGCGCGTGTGGGCTGTGGGTCTCCTGAACAGGAAGGCACTGGGAAGCCAGGAGGGACAGGGCTGGGAACATTTGGGTGCCCCCAGATGGGGCAGGCCCAGCAGGGCAGGAACACCGCTGTCTGCCCAGGACGTTCTAACATGGGAGCAGGTAGGTGTCAGCTGTGTGACCTTGTGACGCCATGCAGGGCAACTTTAAAAACAGTCCTGCCTGAGGGCTGTGGAGGTGGCACTGACCCTGCTTGGAAATCAGGCGCTGTCCGGCTCCCGAGCTCCAGTGCTGGTGGGAAGGGGCCTCGCCCTCTTGATTCTGGCAGGCACACGGGCACCTGGTGCCATGGCCGGGTCCTCTCCACCTCAAAGCCCCCCTCAACTTGGGGGGCGTGGCTAAGAAAGACCCTTGTGAGCCATCTGCACGCAAGCTGTCTTCAAACTTTCAGGGCCAGGCCCTGAGGGCACCGCTGAGCCCAACTGCAAGTCCATGTCGTATGGCCTGGAATTGGAGCACCAGCCCAGCCACGAAGCGACAACCTTTTAAAATGGGTCAGAGAAGTAGTGAAAATCAAGAGTACATGGGGAGTGCGTTAGGAACTGGCACAGAGAGGCCGTTTACTTGTGCTAGAGATGCCCCCCAGGCCTTCACACTGAGGGAAGTCTCTAGACCTTTGTGATTATTATTGTTAATTGTGAGACTGTCCAATATGTTTCGAACTTGCAGTCCTCGTGCCTCTGCCTCCAGAGTGCTGGGCTTATACCATGCCAGGAAGCCTGGCTGGAGTAATATATTTTTAATTTATTAATTAATTAAAAATCATTTATTTGATGCATTTATTTGGTACAAGGTCTTGCTATATGGCTCAGACTCAGAGTGGTCTTCATGTCTCAGCCTCCCCAGTGCTGGGATTACAGGCGTTCACCACCACGCCCAGCTTTGGTGGCTGGCATGGCAGAGGGTCAGCATGGCATGTGGTACCAGGGATTGAACCCAGGTCCTTGGGCTTTCAGGCGAGTGCTTGGATCACCGAGCTATCTCCCCAACCCTATTTATTTTAAAGACACGGTCTTTCTATGTAGTTAGGGTGGCCCTGAATGACATGGCTCAGGCTGGCCTCAAACTCATGGTGATCCTCCTGCCTCAGTGTGCAAAGTGCTGGGATTATAGGCTGGCCCACCACGCCTGGCTCAGAATAACAATTTTTTAAAATTTAATTAATTTATTTTTGCGGAACCCGGAATTTGAACTCAGACCCTTGCTCTTGCTGGGCAAGCACTTATTCTACTGAGCCATCTCCCCAGCCCCTTAACAAGTTTAAAAGAAGTGCTGTTGGCCAATCAATAACAGCAGTGAGTGGAGGGATGTGGTGAATCCAGACAGCTACATCTGCAGAGAAAAACAAGCAAAATCAGAACAGCAGCTCCCTGCCCAGCAGACAAGCACGGATGCTGGACGCGGGCGCCCTGTGGCGCAGGCCCCACCTGCCACTGGTGGCAGCTGTGAGGCTCACGTTGCAAGCTCCACGGACCAGAAACCCCGCAGGGGCTCCGCGGTTGGGCCTGGACTCCTGTCTGTGTCCTGCCGAGGGGTGCAGGTTCGCCCACAGGGGAGGCTCCCTCTGGGGTGCTCCCACCTTGGGGTGCTCCCAGTGGAGGTCTGCTGTCGCCTATGGTCCCAGCGCAGCCCTCTCTGCTCCAGATGGCTGGCCGTAGCCGCCCCTTCATGTTGGGGAGGACAGTGGCCTGGGCAGCATGTCTCTGAGGTCACCAGCCTCTCACAGGGCAGAGTCCTCTGCTGAGTACCCCAGCACCAGCCTCTCCATTCTCATTGCCATGCAGCGCTCACAGCGACACCTTGTCTGTCCCTGGACAGCATGAGAGTGATTTCCTGTCGGCCCCTAGCCCTGTCCCCTCCCCCACCCCGCCCACAGGGCCTGACCACTGCGGGCAAGGCAGGCCTAGCTGCAGATGGGGCCGGCCTCAGCTCCCAGCCGGCCGCAGTGCTCGCCTTGTCCCCAGCAGAAAACAAAGCGGAGCCAGGCGTGGTGGACGCAACCCCCAGCCCCGGTGCAGAGCTGTGGGTCCTGACCGGATGGAGGCTTGTCTACAGCGGATGCCAAGGAACACGGAACAGTCCACGCAGGGAAGGAAGCTCAGGAGCGCAGCAGGAGGCGGCCCGGAGAGCACACAGCCACAGCCGGGCTTGGGGAAGCGGCGGGTGGGTGGAGTGCAGCATGTGGGGGAGGGCAGGTGTCACTTACCCGAGCACGTGCTGGGACTGCCTGTCCACTCTACAGGTTTGTGTTTGTCAATTTAAGAAAAAGCGGAGGCAGAAATACTAATAAAGATGACGGTCGTAATGCGTGCCCGCCGTGCCATCTCCTGAGCTCCTTCCAGTTCCCAGGCCAGGGAGGTGGCTGGCGTCTTTGGCGGTTTTTTGTTTTGCTTTTTTTTTTTCATTCTTTTTGTGGTCTTTTTAAGACAGAGTCTCACTATGCAGCTTGGGTTGGGCTTGAGCTCACTTTGTAGCCCAGGCTGGTCTCGAACCCACAACAATCCTCCTGCCTCAGGCTCCTGGGTGCTGGGATGACAGGTGTGGGCCGCCACACCTGGCCTTTTTCTGTTTTATATTGAGGTGGTCTCTCTGGGTCTCTAAATTGCCCATGCTGGGCTTGACACTTCAATCCTCCTGCCTCTGCCTTTGAGCACCAGCACACCCCACGGTGTATCCAGACATGGTGAGACCAGGCTGGATGTGGTGTGGACCCCTTTGGCAGCTGTCATGTCCCCAGTCCCACTGTGCCCCAGGGAACTGCACTGACAGTACAGGCCAGGGTTCCTAGGACCGAGGACTAAACATCCATGCCCCCAAATAATAGTTTGATGAAGCCAGGAAGTGCTGAGGAGGGAATGCGGAAGTCACAGCGGCCCTGGGGCCATGGGCTTGGAAAGGAGCCCAAGCGGAAAGGGTAGCAGAGGCTATGGGAACTCGGAAGAGTGGGACCCAGTGGGTGGAACTGCAGGCCAGGATCCCAGCTCTCAGGGAGACTGAGGCAGGAGGGTCCTAAGTTCAAACCCAACCTCGGGAACTAAGCAAGCATCTGTCTCAAAGTAAAACATAAAAAGGCTGGAGCTAGAGCTCAGCGACGCCGCGTGTCGTTGCTAAGAGCCTCCTCACAGAACACAGGCAGTGACAAAGGACAGCCACTTCCTAGATGTCTGCAGGCCAAAACCGAGGTCACCAGCCCGGCCGTCAGCTTCCTGTGCCCTAGGTGGGCTGCAGCTGCCCACTCTGCCCCTGTGCCGACTGCACAGTGTCACAGACAGGCGAATGCGGAGCAAGTGTGGGGCGATCAAATCCCCTTCTCCCCCTGAGACAGTGAACAGGACGGGTGGCATGAGAGTGCTCCCCTGCAAAGCTGGCTGCCCAGTTTGCTCTGGTGCTGCCTGGGCGGTGGGCAGGGCCCGGGTTCGGGGTACAGCGTGCGGAGTGCTTGGCATTGGCTCCCACACCCTGACGGGGACACCAGAACCACATCTGAGTTCGCCTGTTATCAGGAGGCCAGGTTACCCGTAGGGGACGTGGTGACACTGACAGCCGTGCGCTGGGTCGCCGGGGCAGCGGCAGCCAGGCCGGACGCCAGCACAAGGGAGCTGGGCCATGAGCAGGAAAGGGCCTTGGTGAGGCCAACGCTCGGGGGCAGAGCGCCGGGCTGAGCTTCCCCAGGGCCCAGGATGAGGCAAGCAGGCCCTGGGAGGCATATGCTGTCCACGTCTCTCCTGGGAGCAGGTGCCACCTCTCTGCCTTAGGTGGTGACGTTTCAGTCACTGAGGACAAACCGAGTGAGAGTCGCAGAAGCCCTATGCTGATTGGTTAAAAACTGAATCTCGCTTGCTTTGTTTTGTTTTGTTTTAATGCATATAGGACAGGATCTACAGGGTCTCACTATATAGGGTGGACTCAGTGATCCTCCTGTTTTCAGCCTCCCAAGCACTGGGATTACAGGCACGCACCACCACGCCCAGTCTCAATGGCCATCTCAGCACGCCCCAGGGGCAGGGCTGGCACAGCACGCCGCGGATCCAACCCCGGCTGCTGCGCTCTGCCCAAGCAGGTGCTTTAGTCCGCTGAGCTATCTTGCCAGCCCTGTTTTATTTATTTATCTATTTATTTATTTATTTATTTATTTTTCTACAGGTGTGTGCCACTGAACCCAACAATATTCTAGAGTAGTTTGTGTGTGTGTGTGTGTGTGTGTGTGTGTGGTACGGGGGATTGAACTCAGGACCTTGCACTTGCCAGGCAAACACTTATTTTAATGAGCGATCTCCCTGGCCTTCCCTCATTTGTTTTGAATTCATGATCAATTTGTCTGGGGGCCAGGCATGGTAGTCCATGCCTGTAACCCCAGCACTCAGGAGGCTGAGGCAGGAGGACTGCTGCAAGTTCAAGATCAGCATGGGCTATAGAGTGAGCTCAAGTTGAGCCTGAACTGCGCAGTGAGACCCTGTCTCAAAAAGATTTTTAAAAAAGAAAAAAGAAAAAAAAAGAACTTGCTAAGAGTTGAGGAGACGGTGGACAACCATGCCCGCAAGCGGAGCAGGAGTTTTTATTTGGAAGGCAATGGGACTTTGGGGCAAAAAGCACGGACCAGCAGGACAGGCCCACTGTCCTTGAGATCCATGTCTGGGAGCCTTGAAACCACCTGGGGCAGGGGCTCTGCCCAGGGACAGCAAGGGCCACCAGGGCAGGGCAGTCTCAAGGGTCGTGGGCAGGGTGGCAAGGCTGTCCCAAGCACTCGGGAGCCACTGGAGGTTTCAGGTAAGGGCAGGGACTCATGTTGAGCAGCATCACCAAGGGCTGTCGGAGCACCACACTCAGTGCAGGAGACTGCGGCAGGCAGGGGTGTCTAGGAGGCCTGGGGCGGGGCGGGGGCTTCCCAGCAGGTACGGGAACTCCAGGGACCCAGCAGGGCGCGCTCTCGCCTCTGCTGAGGGCTTCGGCTGGGAGGGCAACAGCACCAAGGTCTGTACAGGCCTGACTGGCTCTGGGGCCGCTGACTTTGGACTCCCTTTCTGACTGTGGCTGAGAAGCAAAAGGGGTTTGACCTCTGTCCCAAGGCTCAGTGCCAAGGCATGGGTGATGGAGGTCGGTGATGGGAGCAGGCCAGGGAAGAGATGCACACGGTCAGGCCTGGTGTGCATCGGAGGTGTGTGCCCGTACACATGTGCAGTGTCCCTGCTCCAGGGCTCCTCCAGGACACAGCAGCAGCAGCAGCGGCTGGGAGTTCCGAGAGAAGGCGGAGGGACGGGCCTCGAGCTGGTGGGCGGGCGGCACCAAGGGCATGGGGGTCCCACTGCCCGCCGTGCCTGCTGAGGACCCTGGGGCCTCTCAGGGCAGGGCCAAGCAGCCGCTGGAGGGCGTGCACGTGCACACACGCACACATGGGCACGGCACACACACACACACATGCATATGTACACACAGGGCTCGCAGAACGTGCTCGCTTGGACGGCTTGGCTGGATCAGTCTCCTGCTGATCAGAACCCCATGGGGACGAGCTGAGGATCCAGGGCCTTGAGAGGACAGTATGACTTAGGGGCCTTGACTGTCCCCACGGAGGGAGGGGAGCAGGTCCTGCAGAGGGGCCTGGGACAGGGCCCTGTCTCGAGTGGCCCCAGGGTCCTCAGCAGGCATGGCGGGCAGTGGGACCCCCATGCCCTTGGTGCCGCCCGCCCACCAGCTCGAGGCCCGACCCTCTGCCTTCTCTCGGAACTCCCAGCTGCTGCTGCTGCTGCTGCTGCTGTATCCTGGAGGAGCCCTGGAGCCAGTGACACCGCACACATGCACGGGCACACACACCTCCGATGCAGAAGGAGAAGCAGATCTCATTTGACGCTCAAGGACACCCGCAGACCCCACATGCAGGCCGGGGCACCCCCAGCCGAGGAGCTTGTTCCAGCCAGCCCTACGTGCCAGATGGCTCCTGGGACGCGGCAGAGCAGTCAGTCAGCCACGGGTTCAACTCTGTCCTGTGTCTGTCTCTCTCCACCTCCCTCTCCCTCTGTCTGTCCCGTCTCCATCTCTCTCTCCCTACCTCCCTTTCTGTTCTGTCTCAGTCTCGTTCCCCTTCTCTCCACCTCCCTCTTCCTCTCTCTGTCCTCTGTCTCTGACTCTCTCCCTTTCTTTCTCTGTCCTGTCTCCAACTCTCTCTCTTTCCACCTCTTTTTCTCTCTGTCCTGTCTCCGACTCTCCCTCTCTCTCTCCACCTCCCTTCTCTGCCCTGTCTCTGTCTCTCTCTTTCTCTCTCTCCACCTTTCTTTCTCTCTCCATCTATCTCTCTCCTGTCTCTGTCTCTCTCCCTCTCTCTCTGTCCTGTCTGTCTCTCTCCTGTTCTCTCCACCTCCCTCTTCCTATGTCTCTCTCCTGTCTCTGTCTCTCCTCTCTCTCCACCTCTCTCCTCTCTGTCTCTCTCCCTTTCTCTGCACCTGTCTCTCTGTCCTGTCTCCATCTCTCCCTCTCCCTCTCCACCTGTCTCTCTGTCCCGTCTCCATCTCTCCCTCTCTCTCTCCACCTGTCTCTCTGTCCTGTCTCCATCTCTCCCTCTCTCTCTCTCCACCTGTCTCTGTGTCCCGTCTCCATCTCTCCCTCTCTCTCTCCACCTGTCTCTCTGTCCTGTCTCCATCTCTCCCTCTCTCTCTCTCCACCTGTCTCTCTGTCCTGTCTTCATCTCTCCCTCTCCCTCTCCACCTGTCTCTCTGTCCCGTCTCCATCTCTCTCTCTCCACCTATCTCTCTGTCCTGTCTCCATCTCTCCTTCTCTCTCTCCACCTGTCTCTGTGTCCCGTCTCCATCTCTCCCTCTCTCTCTCCACCTGTCTCTCTGTCCCATCTCCATCTCTCCCGCTCCCTCTCCACCTGTCTCTCTGTCCTGTATCCATCTTTCCCTCTCCATCTGTCTCTCTGTCCTGTCTCCATCTCTCTCCACCTGTCTCTCTGTCCTGTCTCCCTCTCTCTCTCCACCTGTCTCTCTGTCCTGTCTCCATCTCTCTCTCCACCTGTCTCTCTGTCCTGTCTCCATCTCTCCCGCTCTCTCTCCACCTGTCTCTCTGTCCTGTCTCCATCTCTCCCGCTCTCTCTCCATCTCCCTTCAGTGCTTGAGATCGAGCCCAGCCCCTCACGTGTACTAGGTAAGTGCTGTGCACTAAGCTGCACACAACCTTTTGTACAGCGTTACCCGGCTGGCCTCAGACTCACAGCGATCCTCCTGCGCCAGCCTCCGGAGTGGCTAGAACCAGGGGCTGCTCACGATGCCTAGTTCAAGACCCAGATTTGTACTGTGATACTGAGTGCATTCACAGCGCACTCATGGAAGACCATATGGTCTTCCCCACGACTGGCTCCAGCATGTGGAAATCTCCACGTGTGTCCATGACACTGTTGCCCTCCATTGCCCTGGCCGATCCCGGCTCACCACAACATGGTGCCCATGCTGCGGGGTGTAGGGCTGGGTGAGGTCCAGGGTCTGAGCACCCGCTGGGGTCCCCACATCTATCCCTGACAGCAAAAGGCCACACTGGATGTGCACCCCAGGCCTGACCCCAGGCCTGACCCCCATCTGCTAAGAGGTTGGAAGCTAAGGGCTCCCGCTGGACCTGCACAGACAGAGAAGAAAGGAAACAGACAGGGAAGCCCTGGTGGGCGCCGGGGGTGCCAGCCTGCCTGCTCCTGGTAATTATCCCACTACGCACGATCAAAATGGGACTAATGCCCCGCCTATCTGAAATGCTAGAAGTGAACTGGCAAATCATAATCGTACGTAATACAGGAGGCATAGCGATGCTTTGGCGTATGGGAGCGTTGTGAAAGGAGCCATGACCAAGTTCATTGCCCCTCCAGTTTATCATTTTAGTGTGGGAATAAAAGTTAAAATTTACTTTTAGCTGGGTGGCACAGGCCTTTAATCCCAGCACTCAGGAGGCTGAGGCAGGAGGATTGTTGGGAGTTTATTAAGGTCAGCCTGCATTATACAGCAAGACCCTGCCTCAAGAAAGGGAAAAAAGAATAAATTTTAACAATCAAATTTTGCACCCTTAATATGTATGACTTTCTTCTTCTTTTTCTTTTTCTTTCTTTTTTCTTTCAGAACCTGGGATTGAGCTCAGGCTCTTGCGCTTTCCAGGCAAGCACTTATTCTACTGAGCCACCTCCCCAGCCCCAATACATATGACTTTAGTCAGCTCTGCCTCAAGAAAGGTGGAACATAAACAGATGTATATTGGAACTTTGCAGGAAAGCATTTTTCTGGGTAGAACCAGGGACAGAGGTGCCAAGCCTGAGCGGGAGGCTGGGGGGTGTGGAAGGCTTGGGGGTGCCCCGGCCCCCGCGTGGCCCAGCAGGCCTCAGATCTCAGCCTCCTGCGCTGCCTCCAAAGCCTCTGGGGTCCTGTCTGGCACCACCAGGTCTGGCTCACTTTTTTTTTTTGGCAATGTGACCTTGAGTCACACATGTCACCATTACAGCCTTGCTTAACCTTAAGGAAGAGGTGGTTCCCAGATTCTGCTGACCACAGCAGAAAATCCACAGGATTAAGAGTTCCTGGCGACTTGAGCTGTGCACCCTGGTGCGTGCCTATAATCCCAGCGCTCAGGATGCTGAGGAAGACTGTGTTTCAAAAGAAAGTTAAGCTGGGTGTGGCAGCAACATTTGTAACCTCAGCACTCAGGAGACTGAGGCAAGAGGACCACTGTGGGTTCGAGGCTGGGCTGGTTCAGCAGTACAGCACTCCTGAATTACACCTCCGATATCAAGAAAAGAAAATTTCTTATGGATTTAAACCAGAATCAGCCTAAAACCAACATCCCTCTAATTTACATTAAATTTTTTAAAGTTTTGTTTTATTTTTTTGAGACAGGGTCTTGCTATGTAGCCCAGGCTGGCCTCAAACTCGAAGTGATCCTCCTGCCTCAGCCTCCCAAGTGCTGGGATTACACGTGTGTGCCACCACGCCCTGCTCCTGTATTTTGTTGAGAGATTTAGGGATTTAGAGGTTCCTAAATTGCCCGGGCTGAGCTCAAATTTGCATGCCCCCTGCCTCAGCCTGCCCGTTGCTGGGATTACTGGGGTGAGACTCTTTCTAGGTTGATTTGAAATAAAATCTTGCCAGATACATTGACAGGAAACCAAAACAACAAGGTTCAGCTCTACACTAGGAACTGAACAGGCGGGGGTCGCCCTGCAGGGGTGCAGAGCTCCCCCGACCACGCCTGGCCCGTGGCACGTGGCACGTGGCTCAGGGGCGCGCCCAATCACCCGTTCTCTGGGCGGGGTGGGGCGGGAAGGGTGGTCCTGGGTGCGGGCGCGCGGGCGCAGTTCTTGGGCGGGAACCAATCCGGGGGCGGGCGGTGCAAACAGCCGCGTCGGTGGGCTCTGCGAGCCACGGTCGAGGACCCGCGGTGAGTTTCCTGCAGCGGCAGCGAGCAGCCGGGAGGACCCGGCCAGGTAGGCGCGGGGCGCGGGGCGCTGCGCAGCTCTGGGCGTGGGGGTCCGTCCCCCGCGGGGGGCCCTTGCCGATGCCGCGGTAGATTTTAAACCAAGGTTTCCTTCTTGGTTTATATGCCAAGGGGCTGGGGATATAGGTCAAAGACACCTTTGAACGTTTGTGTGTGCGCGCGCACGCCCCTGGGGTCGAAGCGAGGCCTTCGCGTAGTGCTCGTGTTCATCGGCGGAATCTGTACCCCTACGACGTCCGCTTCAGTGCGATTTATTCCCACCGCTCTCTCCTCCTTTCAGCCCTTTCCCCCGTCTATACATGTGGGTTGAGTCAGGGGTCCTCCCGCCGCTGTCTCGCAGACTGCTGGGATTACACGTGTGACCCGTCACCCTCCGCTCATGGTGTGCATAAGCCCACAGCTTGCACACTGTGGGAGGAGTAAGATGGCAGATTTTGTGCTGAGCTCGTTTCGGTGTTACAGCAGTAACTAGGAGATGCCAAGGGGCTGGGGATATAGCTCAAAGACGGAAGCACCTGCCTGGCAAGCACGAAGTCACGAGCTCAATCCCTAGTGAGAGCGCGAGAGAGCGAGAGAGAGAGAGAGAGAGAGAGAGAGACAACGGAATGCCTGTGTAGGGGCTTGTCTTTTGTGCTCTTTATGCACTGGTGACCTGAGATTGAGCTGCCCACGTCTGCGTCCCTGTGTCCAGACACTCTGGGAGGCTGAGGCGGGAGGAGCCCAGTTTAAGGACAGCCTGGGCAATTTAGTGACTGAGCAGGATCCTGTCTCAGAAAAGCAGTAAAGGGCTCGGGTGCAGCTCGCGGTGAAGGCTCTGGGTTTGATCCCCCTACCATGGAAAAGAAAACCCTTAGACGTGTTTGAGGCGCTAGGCCAGGCCTCAGGAATCCTTCAGTCTCTAGGCGGGAACAGTCCCCCGGTTTTGCTAGTGGGAAAGTGATCACTCGTTTGCGGCCCACGCCCAGCAGGGGCCTGCAGGGGAGGTGGCAGCGTGGGTGTCACAGGAGCAGGAGGCCGCGGCTTCCGGATGCACCAGGTGGGCGCTGCAGGGGTGGGATCTAGACTGGGCTGAGGGTTCAGATGCTCACGAGGCTGGAGTGAGACGCTGACGCTGGTCCTGCTCCTCTGTCCCCACAGCTTTCCTGACAGCAGAGAAGATTCGGTCCAGCAGATGTCACTCGGGGCGGAGCCCGTTCTGCTGCTGGCAGAGGACAGTGCAGGTCTCTCGGATCAAGGGAAGCAGGAGTGGGACTCTGAAGAGTGGCACTTGCGCTTCAGGGCCTTCTCCTGGGAGGGCAGAAACCCTGTGCGTGCGCTGCGGGAGCTGGTGGAGATGTGCCGGCACTGGCTGCGGCCCGACCTGCACTCCAAGGAGCAGATCCTGGAGCAGCTGGTGCTGGAGCAGGTGGTGATCTCCGCGCCGGAGGACCTGCAGGTCCTGATACGGGAGAGGCGCGTGCGGAGCTTCAGGGACCTGGAGGACTTGCTGCGGAGCGGCGGGAGCCTCAAGCCTGCGGTGAGCAGGGCCTGGCCTGGGACCGCCCAGGGCAGGGCTGCTGGGGGTCTGGGGCTGTGGAGGAGGCAGACAGGGTCCCAGCGCAGTGCGAGGCCGAGTCCCACCAGCCACGTGCAGGTCTTCAAGAAGGCAGAGGGATAGTTCATGACTTTTTATTCCTGTGCTACAGGGGATGGAACCCAGAGCCTCTGTACTGAGCTCATACCCAGCCCTCTTTTAAAATTTTATTCATGTATTTATTTACTTATTTATTTATTTATATTCCTGTTACCTGGAATCAAACTCAGGACCTTGGGCTTGCCAGGGAGGTGCTTGTGCCACTGAGCTACATCCTTGCCCTGTTTATTTATATTAATTTTGTGTTTTTGATACAGTTTCACTATGCAGTTCAGGCTGCCCTTGAACTCACTTTTTAGCCCCTGCTGGCCTTACCTCCAAGTTATCTTTCTGCCTCAGCCTCCCGAGTGCTGGGATTACAGGTGTGCGCCACCAGGCCTGGCTGTGAATTTCCTATTTTTAAACCACATAAAGAAATAGACGAGTGAGAGCCTGGCCTTGGTCTGGAGCTCGGTCGGGGAGGCTCACTCCAAGCTGGTGTTTCCTAGCCTAGGGACACTGGGTTCCTGGCGCTTAGGGGCAGGGTGGGACGGGGTGGAGATGTGGACGGATGCCCAGCATCCTGCAGGGCCCCTGAGGAGGGCATCACGTCTGAAATGTTCAGGCTGAGACCAACCCATGCAAGGTGGGGGCCAGCATGGGGGACCTGCAAGGGGTGGCTAGTGTAGTAGGGCGGCCAGGATGGAGGAAGTGGGGACCTCTGGGGCGCCGGCTGCACCCGGCCCAGGGCTGCTGAGGCCCGGGGAACACAGGCTGTATTCAGCAGGAAGGTTCCACTTTGCTTCTCTGGGCTTGGAGGGTCCTGTCACCCACATGGCTGTGTTTCAGCAGCGCCCAAGTTCCAGGGCTGGGGGCAGGAGCCAAGATGGCTGAGCAGGGTCTGGCATGGGTTCCGGGGAGGCGCGGCGTTGCGGGGTTCCCCAGGCTCAGACTGTGGCTCTGCTCATGTCCCCACAGTCGATTGTCGTGTACCAAGGACAGAGATTCCTCGTGCAGAACTTGAACGCCGAGACACCCGGAGCAGAGGCCAGTGAGCTGGGTAGCACCGTCAGCTGGTCCACCGGGTGCTGGTGCTGGAGGGACTCGGCCAGCCCACAGCCACGGCACCTGGCGGGGACGGGGGGCCCTCGGGGGTTCAGGTGAGAGTGGCCCAGGGGCCTGGGCCACAGGCACTGCGAGTTTGGGGGGCACTGCCACCAGCAGGGCTGGGCAGGAGCCACAGGCGAGGACTTGCTGTCCCAGGGCGAGCTTCCACCAAGACTGTTCCAGGTTGTGGCTGGCTGTACTGGTGATTTTCTGAAATTTAGTTCCTTCACTGAAGTACACGTGTATCCCAGGTTAGGGTGGCAGTGGCTGCACCTCCAGGACCCTGGAGGTCCACCCATCTGGAGGTGGCTCGGGTCTGTGATTCCCGGGGGCTGCAGGTTCCCCTGGCAGGTGCCTCAGCCAGGAGAAGCTGGGACCTCGGGGAGGGACCACGGGAAGTCACAGAGGGGGTGACAGTTCCACGTTAATGTAGTCCTGGCTGCCAGGCCCCAGGTGCTTCTTGGCCTGTGAAGTTCCAGGTGTCCCCAGGAAGCTCAGGGCAGTGAGCAGCTCCAGGGAGGGCCAATGTGTGCTCCCCGACGGGGGCCTAGCACTGACTGTGCCCGCTTCTCCAACCTCCGTACCCTGCAGCGTGAGGCCGACTGCCTGGAGACCACTCCTGAGGAAGGGAACCGGAACCGGGACTGGGAGCAGGAGCAGGACCCGGAGCAGGAGCAGGACCTGGAGCAGGAGCAGGAGCAGGAGCAGGAGCAGGAGCAGGAGCAGGA
>NW_004524958.1:208633-214283 GCF_000260255.1 Octodon degus
GGAGCAGGAGCAGGACCTGGAGCAGGAGCAGAACCCGGAGCAGGGGCAGGAGCAGGAGCAAGATGGCGGGGAGGCATCCGTGCTGGGGCCCCTGGAGCCGCTGCTGCCCCCGGCTGCCCCAGGTGAGGAGGAGGCAGAGCCCTGGCTGCAGGGCTGCTGCTGCTGACTTCGAGTGTCCCTGGGGTCCCTGCAGGGTTTTCATTGCCTGGAAGTTCCCCAGGGGCACTATTGACCCTGACTGTGGCGCCCCTCACTTCCCAGCAGGTTCTGCAGTGACACAGGATGACGGGGAGCCCCAGGGTGGAGACGCCACTACTGCTAATGGGGCTGCTGGAGCTTATGAGCTCGGGGCCTGCCCCGACAGGGCACCCAGAGGAGGCCCTCCAGGCGTGAGAAGACCCCTGCGGAGGAGCACAGGCCAGGCCCTGTCTGTAGGAGGGCCCCAGGCAGGAGCCAGGCCAGCAGCCTGCACCCCCGGCCAGCGAGCAGCCAGGCCCACTCCGCATGGGTGCAGGCTGTGCAACAAGGCTTTCCGGTTCCCGTCGCAGCTCACCCTCCACATGCGGCGGCACACGGGCGAGCGGCCCTTCCACTGTGACACGTGTGACAAGGGCTTCATGCAGCAGTCCGACCTGCGTGTGCACCAGTGCATCCACACAGGCGAGCGGCCCTTCCACTGCGACCAGTGCCACAAGGCCTTCACCCACAAGTCCACGCTGCAGGGCCACAAGCGCGTGCACAGCGGCGAGCAGCCCTTCGTGTGCACGCTCTGCTACAAGAGCTTCAGCCACCGGGGCAACCTCAACGTGCACATGCGCATCCACACGCAGGCCAAGCCCTACCTATGTCCCGTGTGCGGCCAGGCCTTCCGCCAGCTGGGCACCATGAAGCGCCACTGGAGGAACCACGTGACGAGGAGCCTCCGGATGCCGTGCGAGGCCCGTGGCGCAGAGCCACAGGAGGCAGAGTAGAGGCCACGGTGCCTCGTTGCAGAGCAAGGCCAGGAGGAGCACTCACGAGGGTCCTGCTGGCGGCGACAGTGCTGTTGGGGCCTGGGACTCGCAGTGATTTTTGCTTTGGGGGGTTAAGCCTCGGACTTTCTGACTGAGCTATGTCCTCAGCCCCCTTAATTGAGGTGGGATCTCACAGGGTCACCAACTTGCCCAGTTTGGGCTCAGACTTGAAATTGTCCTGCCTCAGCCTCCCAAGGAGCCCGGATGAACGACCAGGTGTTCCACCCCGCGTAGGCTGCTGCTTCTGGCCGCCTCAGCGCCTTGTTTCACTGCAGAAGGGGCAGCGCGTTCAGGACAATGAAGGCCGATTTTAACGCGATTTCTGTTTCCCTCAGGCGCATGCGTGAGGCCAGCGGAAGGAGGCCACGGCGCCCTGGGGTGGGCGGGGACGTCAGTGGGCAGCCCGCTGCGGGGTGCTTGTGGGGTCTGCTGGGGCTGCCTAGCGTACAACTTACTTGGAAAAATCTTCGTGGGCCGGGGAGATGGCTCAGTGGAATAAGCGCTTCCCTGGCAAGCGCAAGGGCCTGAGTTCAATCCCCGGTTCTGCAAAAAAAAATCATTTCAGTGGCCCTGTAGCTGTCGGAGCGGGCTCCACAGGTAGTGGCGCGGGCGGCCGGCAGGCGGCGCCAGAGGCGGCCGTCTGGGGCCTCAGCTCCCCGTGGCCCTTCCGGAGCGCCTGGACCGCGCTTGGCCGGTGGGCTCCGCGGCTGCCTGCATCTGGTTCGGTCTCCTGGATTTGAGTACCATGGATGCTGATGAATTGCGTGGAGACGGACTGTGACTGTCGTGTGACGCCCTGGTGACTACGTCGTAGCAGCATTGTGAGATGATGTATGTACTTTTAATAAATTTAGGATAAACTGTTAAAGCCATTTTATTACTCAGGTGTCAGGAGACTTGAAGGCTGAGAGAAAAGTGGGGCAGTGATGCAAATAAGAAACGGGAGAAATGGCCTGGATTTCAGAAACTTCAGGAAAATAGGGGAAAAGGGTCTGGTGCACGTGGCGGTGCTCGCCTGAGATCCCGGCCCTCGAGGCTGAGGCAGGAGGACTGCGGCCAGTGCAGGCCAGCCTGGCTGCACACTGACACCTTGTCTCAAGAAGACGAATGAACCCACACCAAACCCCTAAACTAACCGAAACCAAAAGGGAAAAGGAAAAGAGTCTAAGTCCACTTCAGTTTGTGGCCCTGGATTAGTAGTGGGCCTCTGTTCAGGTGAATCCACTGCTGAGGAGCTGCAGCTCAGCGGCGGCGGTCAGCTGGGCAGGACGACTGGCGGAGGCGATCGTCCACAGGGGATCGCCCACAGGGGATCGTCCACAGGGGATCGCCCACAGGGGATCATCCACAGGGGATCATCCACAGGGGATCGTCCACAGGGGATCGCCCACAGGGGATCGTCCACAGGGGATCGTCCACAGGGGATCATCCACAGGGGATCGTCCACAGGGGATCGTCCACAGGCTGCCCACGGCTGGCGTGCCCCGCAGAGGCTTTGCTCTTCCCCCTAGTGTCCGTGGCCGTCCACGTGAGGCGTTCACACGCGTGTATCATATGTTCAAGCTGGCATGCCCTCCAGAGAGTAGCCTGTGCTGCACCCGGGCCTGGGGAATTTCCTTCAGTGGCAGGCAATGTGCCCGGAATATAGACCTCAGCTTCAGTTTGTGCTGTGAATTATTCAGGGCTGAAGTACAAACTGGAGTAGCTGACCTTGGGATGCAGTGGGGAACGCCCTTTGGGGTTTGCTGGGGAGCAGTGCTGGGACTGAACCGGGGCCTCCCCGCAGAGCTACCTCCCCTGCCTGGCTGTCATATTTTGAGGTGGGAACTGAGTCGCCCAGGCAGCCCTCCTGCCTCAGCCTCCCTGCTTCTGCACCAGGCTGCAGGGAGCTGTGGGAACAGTTGCCCAGAGCACCGGGCTCCTCATACATGGCATTGCTGACTGTGACTTTCAGGCCCAAGTGTTCCTGGATGTCACCATGTGCACCCTGGACGGGGACACCCTGCCTCCAGGGATGGTGGTGCCATTTTCTGGTCCCCTCCCTCAGGAAACGGCTGGGCGTGAGCTCGCAGGTGTGCGGCTCATAACACCCAGCCTGTGGCCCACGGAGCCCTTTCCTTAGCCCAGGCCCTCCTTCACGCTTGGGGAGGCTGCAGGCACAGGGTCCGATTGGATTTGCTCTCCGGTCCTGTCCTCAGAGTTGGGGACCTGGCCTGAGGCCTTCAAGGGCTGTGAGAATGCCAGTCAGACCCTCAGGGGATCCCTGGGCTTGGGATCTTTTTGGATTAACCTGGACTTTCTCTGACATTCAAGAAGGCTTAAATTGAGGTGGGTGTGGCGGCGCATACCTGTAATCCCAGCACTCTGCAGGCTGGGAGGCAGGAGGATCCCAGGAGTCACAGGGCAGCCTGAACGGCATAGTGAGACCTCAAAAAAAAAAAAAAAAAAAAAAAAAAAAAAAAAAAAAAAAAAAAGAAAGAAAGAAAGAAAGAAAGAAAGAAAGAAAGAAAGAAATTTAAATTTAAAAGCATGGAGGAGGCCAGGAAGGACAAACCAGGCATGGCAGCCACCTCTGTGATCCCAGCCCTGTGGGAAGCTGAGGCAAGGTTATAAATCCAAGCAAGCCTGGTTAATTTAGTGAGTTAGCAAGACAGGGCCTTGAAAGAATTTTTGTAAAAAACCGGCGTTTTGCTATGTAGCCGGCGCTGGCCTTGAACTCCGTGATGCTGCAGCGTCAGGATGCCGAGCGCTGACGTCACAGGCGTGACGTCACCACACGGCTCTGGGCGGGTCTCAGACTAGCCGGAGCACGCCCATCTCGCCTCTGCGTTTGAGCAACTCACCAAGATACTGTTTTAGAAAAAAGTAACTACTTTTTATTTACACTTTTAAAAACTTTTCCTGTATTTTATTTTTAACTCATTATTAACTTTATTGAAAATCAATAATTACATAGCGAATTAAAAATTGTAGACATATTGAAATGTAAAAGATACAAGATACAGTGAATTTTAGAAAAATATTTCTGAAATGAATACATGAGACTAATAATAGACTGCACATTGTAAGAAAATTATTTCCAAATTGAATCTAACAATAAAAATTGTCTAAAATAAACATGAAGAACAGTTTACAGATCAGTCATATAATAATTGAGTCAAAATCAAGAAACTTATATTCATATAATTAGAATTGTTGAAGTAGAAGGGGGTAGGCAATAAATATTTAAGAGTTAAAATTTCTGAACTTAGTTAAAATTATAACACCACATTTCCAAGAGAAATGAACCCTCTGCACAAGAAATATGAATAAAATCATACCAAGATACACAAAACTCCCAATGAACCTCCTGCCTCATCCTCCCAAGTTCCAGATTAAAGGCATGGGCCACCACAACCGACATTTTATATTTTTTTATTTCGAAACAAGGTCACAAATCTATACGTGGAACTTTTGATCCTTCTGCCTCAGCCTCCCAGAGTGTTGGGATTATAGGTGTGAACCACTCACCTGGCTAGCAATTGATTACTACAATTGTAAAGCGTTTTTCTCCAGGTTTCTTTTTAAATTTTATTTGTAGAGTTTATGTGTGTGTGAACTTCTTTCAGGTAAGCTTGTAAAGCGAATGGATGTGCTGGGCGAGGTGGTGCACTCCTGTAATCCCAGCACTGGAGGGGCTGACGCAGGAGGATCCCTAGCTCGAGCCCAGCCTGGGCTACGAAGTGAGACCCTGTCTCAAAAACAAAACAAAACAAAACAACCCACGGCCAGGTGTGATGGCGCACGCTGATAATACCAGCACTCGGGAGGCTGAGGCAGGAGGCTCGCTGGGAGTTGGACAGTTTGAGACCAGCCTGGGCTACAAAGTGAGCTCAAGGCCAGCCTGACCTGCACAGCAAGTCCTGGTCTCAAAAAGACAGCAACAACCAACCAACCAAAACCCAGAAATAAAAGGGTGGGGCTGGCTACGGAGTCCCTCTGCGCGTTGCGTCAGTGCTCCCTGCAGGGCGCTGCCCGGCTCTCCGCGGCGCATATCTCCTCCTCGAGGCCGCGCGTCCGGAGAGCGAAGGTCGCGGCCCGAGGGACAGCGGGTTTTCTTTTTCTTTCTTGTTTTGCAGAACCGGGGATTGAACTCAGACCCTTGCACTTGCCAGGGAAGCACTTATCCTACTGAGCCATCTCCCCGGCCCCAGAGCGTTTTTTCTTTTCTAAAAGCAATGGATACATGACGACAGAGCCGCGCACCCTGGCGGACGTCTGGTGCGCTCTCCCGCCGCCGCGGAGCGCTGAGCCGGGCCAGGCGCGTGCACGTGTGGGCACCCGCGCGCGCGCGCGCACAGCGAGGACCAGCAGAGCCGGCTCCTCGCAGGAGGCCCCCCCGGGGCGGCCGTGAGGTGTGCTGCGGGCTCTCCCCACGCCCCGTGTGTACGCACACGCTCAGTTAGTCTCACGTGTGTGCTCGTGTGCGTGGGGCTGTGGGCACCACCGACCCCCCAGGTCCACGCAGAGAGCCCCCTCTCTCATGTACTGTATTATTTAATTTCTGGTGGCGCTGGAGTTCGACTGGAGGACTGTGCACTGAGCTGCACGCCCAGTGCGTTTTTGTTGTTTATTTAGAGACTGAGTCGCAGTGAGGC
>NW_004524958.1:214408-216572 GCF_000260255.1 Octodon degus
GGCAAGTCGCTGTTCTGCTAGCAGCCTCCAGAGAGGCCGGCTTTGCGCACTCAGCCTCAGCAGGGTGTTGGTGTGTGTGTGTGTGTGTGTGTGTGTGTGTAGGAACCGGAGGTGCAGGGCTGTGGCCCTGCAGCACCCACAAACGTGTGGACCTATGATGTGCATCGCTACACACCCTGCTCAGAGCCCAGCCTGACTCAGCCTCCTGTGGGGAGAGGGTGCCCCAGCTTAGGGGCTGGAAGGACCAAGGAAGGTGTGGCCTGGCTGAGGGTGTGAGCAGAGGTGCAGGGGATGTCTCCCTGGCAGAGTCCCCAGGATCCAGGCTGGGAGGGGTGGAGGCCTGGGCGGGGAGGACCTGGAGGGACTGCAGGATCGAACACGCAGCATCCACTGTCACGAGGCCACAGCGCAGGCCCCCGGAGGCAGCTCTCCCTGGGCTGGGCCCTGTCTGCACCTCCTTTGTCTGGGCCCTGGGCCCTGCCATGTGGCTGTCTTCCCAGCCATCAGGGAGGCCACCAGGAGCCCCCCTGCCCTCAAAGCACTGGTTTGGGAGGCAGAGATGACACAGAGAAGCAGACACCCGTTAGGACCTGTGGCCTTCACAGATGTCTCCCCTTCTATTGGCTCTGAACAACCAGCTCATCAAGACTCCGACTTCCACCTGGGCGTGGGGATGCCGCACCGTCTCAGCCTTCTAGAGGGCAGCTGAGGTGGGAGGGTCACAGGTTTGAGTCCAGCCTAGACAATTTAGTGACTTAGTGAGATCCTGTCCAAAAACAAAACAAACAAAAAAAGGGGTGGGAATGTAGCTGGGTGGGGAGGCCCTGGATTCAGTGCCCATCAACACACACACACACACACACACACACGCCCCCCTCCACCCTAATGCTGCCCCTCCCATCTGAGCAGCTGTGACTCACCTGCTCACACTAGGCTTTGGCAGAGGGGCCACTGTGTGGCTCGCGGGGAGGGGACGGGGAGCCTGGGCTGGCTTGAGCTGCTACCCGGCTCGGAGAGGCCCTGAGGAGACAGGGAAGACCTAGAGCTGGCGGTCACCCTGGGTCCCGAGTCACCTGTAGGCCTGCCTTAGACCTGGGCCACCTGGGGAGCCCTGCCTGATTCCTGGCCCTCGGCTGCTCTCTGCTCTGTGCTCTGGGGAGCGCCACCCCAGGAAGGAAGACTCTCAGCAGGCCACATCTGGGAAGCATCAGCTCAGGCAGGCTGATCTCTCCAGACCGACACCTCGGACGCACACACATTGACACCAGTGAAAATTTTATGTGTACTCTAAGGAGCTTAAATAACAATTCCTGAAGTTTGGTCAGGGCACTTTCCCCCTTTCATGTTTATTTGCTGATGTATAACTTACATAAGGTAAGTTTTTAAAAATTAAAAAAAAATCCTTTGAGGTACTAGGGATTGAACCCTGGACCTTTGTGCTGAGCTCCATTCCCAGCCCTTTTGTACTTTGTAATTTTAATTTTTGGTACCTGGAATAGAAGTCAAGACCTTGTTTTGGCCTGGCAGGCGCTTGTCCTGCTGAACCATAGTCCCAGCCCTATTTTTTCTTTTTGTCCCATAGAGCTGAGGACAGGGTGAAGAAGCGCCCCCTGGGTTCCCACCCCAAAGTGTGTCCTGGCTTGGGCGTGGTGTCACCTCACCCCTCTGTGGCGCTCTGGCTGCACCAAGCCTCCAGGCTTCCTTCTGCGCCGAATTCTTCCCATCCCCGCAGGGTGGCTCAGAGGAAGAGCTGGGGCCGGGCCCAAGCACTGTGCAAACCCTGCATTCTCCCTGTCCCTTCTGCCCCGGGGCCTCTGCACAAGCAACTCGCGGCGTCTGACCCACCAGTGTCTTCCTGGAGCTCCACCCTTCAGCCTGAGCTCACTCTCCCGCCCAGCCAGGCTGGCATTAGCTGTCGTGAGCAGCGACGCTGCTGTGAGCGCTTGTGGGCGGCGGCGTTGGAGGGCTGGTTGGCATCGCCTGCTCTCTCTCTCTCTCTCTCTCTCTCTCTCTCTCTCTCTCTCTCTCTCTCTCTCTCTCTCTCCGATAAATAAATAAATCTTAAAAAATTGGAGACAGGTCCTCACTGTGCAGTTCAGTCTGGCCTTGAGTTTACTTTGTCGCCTAGGCTGGCCTCGAACTCACACGAATCCTCCTGCCTCAG
>NW_004524958.1:219714-225550 GCF_000260255.1 Octodon degus
GCAGAAATGTAGATGGCTGGCTGGGTGGCTGCAAGGACCAAGTAGTGTGGCTGGTACTAAAAGTGGGTAGCTGGCTGAGCTCCAGAACCTGGCTTCCCTGACACTGCGATGGCTGGAGTCTAACGCTTAATTCTCTCCTTGCTCCCCGGTCCTGTTGGGATCCGAATGGCTGACCCTTTCACTCTCCAGTTGCAGTTGAAGAAAAAAGTAAGAACCCTGGACCCCCCCCCTCCCCGTGTGTGTGCCAGCGGGTATTCCTGTAGCTAGTGTCCCTCAGATTCCTTTGGGTCTGGATTCCCCTGAGAGAAGCCTGGGGTAGACTGGGACGTAGGCCTGGGACAGAGACTTTGCCTTGGGGACAGGAATAACCAGGGAAGGTCTGCTGCCCCCGCCCGCTTTGCTTTGGAGCTCAGAGCCCCGAGAAGCCCTCCTTCACCCTTCTGTGGGCGCAGAGCCAGAAGAAAGGCGCCTTCAAAGTGCTCATGGAGCTTGTGGTCCCCGGACCGCTGGACACATGAAAATGACTGAGGAAGGCGGAGCGCTTACTTCGCCCTCCTGGGTAGTCTGTATTGATAGGCACTATACACTGAGCATTTTTACCTCAAGAACATTTATCTATGCAAATGGCCAAGAAGCATGTGAGGAGCTGCTCGAGGCCCTTGGCCACCAGGAAGGTGCAGGTCAGGCCCACTGCCAGGCGCCCTCCTCACCTGCGGGGGCCGCAGGCAGGTGGTGCCAGGGTGTGGAGGACCCTGCGGGCCTGGGGGCAGGGTCGCTGGGGCGCAGCTGCCTCGGGAGCCAGTCTGCTGCTTCCTGCAAACGCTGAACTCATTGACTCACCAGAAACCCCACTCCAGGGTACAGGCCCAAGAGAAAGGGAAACCACGCCCACACAAGTCACCCGCACACGTCCGGGGAGCCCCAGTCCTAACAGCTCAAGATGGGTGGCTGTCACGGGACTCTCTGTCCTCTGATTCTGTAGGCCAGACGCCCAGCACACTGAGGCCACCGAAGTGGAGAAGAGACGCGTGGGCGTGGGGCTGGCAGCCGAGGCACTGAGGGCGGAGCGCAGGGGTGTAGGGTTTCTGCGAGGACTGTGCAAGTTTAAGCTGTTGAAACCCACCCAATGGGGAGCTGCGTGGCATGCAGAATTTTTTTTCTTTGAGACAGGGTCTCTATGCAGCTCAGGCTGGCCTCCAGCCCACTCTGTCTCCGTCTGGTCCCAAACTCCCAAGGTTCCTCCTGCCTCAGCCTTCTGTGTGCCGGGATTACAGGCATGCACACCATGCCCAGCAACATGCAGATTTTATCCCAGGAAGCTTATTGCTAAAATACGCATGGTTTTATTTAAAAATAAGGGTAGTAAACACACAGCACAGTAACATAAATAAAATGTTTTCATAAAATAAGTAATTTTCTTGACCTAAGAACAGTTCGGTGAGGACAGCGGGATTGTTTCCCCTTTCAAATCTCTTCAAGGTCTGGCTCAACAGACAAGCCTGGTGTGGTGCCCAGGCCTGTGACCCTGGCATGCATTCATTTATGTGTGTAGTTAAGTACAGGGTCTACAGGGTCTCAGGACACAGATTGGACTCGTAGTGATCCTCGTGTTTTCAGCCTCCCAACACTGGGATTAATGGTGTGTGATACCATGCCAGTCTCAATTAGTCTAAGTGTGTCCCGGGGTGGGGCCAGCACGGCACGCCAGGGTTCAAACCCGGTCGCTGCATCCACCTAAGCAGGCACTTTAGTCTCCTGAGCTATCTGGCTGGCCCTGTCCCCTCCCCCCTTTTGTTTGTGGTGCCCGGGATTGAACTCGGGACCCTGCACTTGCCAGGCAGGCACTCACGCTGCCGAGCTGTCTCCCAGCCTGTGTTGTTTCTTCTTTACGAGCACTCAGATGAACAGTTTAAAACATCACACTGGCATGCAGTAGTGTTGAATTGACCATTACTTAATTTAAGACATGTTATTTAAATCTAAAATATTTTACTTGCATTAATAGAAGATTTCCAGAGTTCAGAATTCTAACATTCTCAAGGCAACACCAAGAAGGATTTTCTTTCTCCGCTGACTCACCCCTTGCCCTCCCCAAGGGGTCCGACACGCCCAGTTTCTCCTGGGTCCGTCCAGGGGTAGCTACACAAACATGAGCAAGGGGGTGTCTCTGCGCTGAACACCTGGCCTCTAGTTTCACGTGAGAGACAACGGGCTGTACACATGGCTCTGAGCGCACCTTGAGCTTTCTGGGGAGAGTTCACCCCGAAGGCCACCAGGCCAGGCCCGAGGAAGCTGCGGGTCTCTCTCTTGCTCATTTCGGCCTCTGGGCTTCCCTGGTTCACATGCATAATTGGCTAGCTGGCTCCTTACTCAGGCTGTCTCTAATAGTTTGATTGTTTTTTCTGGTACCGGGACTTGAACTCAGGACTTTGTGCTTGCCAGGCAGGCACTGTGCCACCGAGCTATATCCCTTACCCCGATAGTTTGCTTTTTAAATCACTGTTGCAAAAGCAAAACAGTCTTCTGTGACATCAGATCTGTTTCTGTAGAGTCCCGACTCCCGCCCTGAGCGTCTGCAGCTTTATGTCGACGGGCGCAGTCACCCTGACTGCGGGTCGGTTACAGCACCCCCTGCGGTACCGACTCTGGGGTGCCTCATGTGGACTGGGGTGCCTTGGTCTCTAGGTCCTGCGTGACCCCTAGAAACTCTCTGGGGAGGGAGCTGTCGCAGTTTATGGTTGGGGACAGGGAGTGCAGGTGTAGACACAGGTCTGCAGGCGCTTGATCCCGTGCATGCTGCGGCTGCGGGTCTGGGGCCCGGCCGGCACTTGCATCGCACTGTATAATTAACCTTCTATTACTCCTGTGCTCCAGGCTCACGCTGTCTATTACGTTTGTCAAACTGACCTCTTTACCAGTCTAGCTCCCCCTGTGAGTGCGGGCCTGGGCAGTCGAAGCCAGCCCCCAGGTCCCCACACCTGTGGCCCGACACAGGGTCACTCCCTGGTCCCCGCATGGGTCCCTGCATGGGTGTGACAGCAGGCACGTGAGGGCGGGGCAGAAGGGAGATAAGCGTGCGAGGAGGCCAGCGGGAGGGTGTGCGTGCCGGCGCTGACGTGCCGTCCTCTTCCCTCCCGTCTGCGCTGCCCTCCTGGCTCTGGCTGTCTGCATTTCCAGTCAAGCGTAAGTCACTTATCTCTCTACCTATGGGGGAGGGGCGGGGTGCTGGGGCTCGCCGTACCCAGCGCGAGGCGGGCGGGGGAGGCAAGCCGGGAGCTCCCGCGGGCGTGTGCGCGCCGCCACGTGGGCTCCGCGGGCTGTGTGCCTGGCCGGCCGCGGCTCAGGGCCGGCGCCCCTGGGAGCCTCCGCTCGACCCTCCGGCCAGCGTGTGTGGGCTTTAGATCAGAGCAGGGCACAGCAAGGACACGGGTTGGTGCCAGTGCCTCCTGCGCGTCCCAGGCCGGGTGGGCGGGCCGGGCGGGCTACCCTGGGCTGCAGGTGCCCGCGGCTTCTGGCTTTGGGATGCACGCGTCACAGCGCGCCCCCTGGCGGGGTGCGGCTTACATCTGCTCCCCGCGAGCTCAGGACCTGGGGTGCACGGGGTGGAGGCTGACCTAACTCGCATTCCGTTTCTCTCCCAACCTCGCGGGAAACCGGATCTGGCTGCCGGCACCCTCCTGCCGCTGCGCAGTGCTGAAAGGTGAGGTCTTCTGTCCCCTGCTCTCTGCCCTGCCCCGGCTGCCAGGGGTCCCAACTGGGAACCAGAAGGCTGAGAAGGACACCACCCTTCCCTCGCCCCCTCCAAACCGAGCACCCCCGGTGGGCCGACCTTAGGGACTGTCCACGTGCGCCTCCAAGAGAGGACCCGCAAAGCAGCGGAGCTGGGCTCCCTAGCTGGGCGGCTCCCGTGAATCTGTTTGCTGAGGCCAGGTAGAAAAAGTTGGTGTCTTCCTGGTCTCTTCATTAATTGTTACAACTGAGAATGCGCCCAGTGTGGCAATACCTGGCCCCGTGGGTGTGCCTGTGAGCTCGGGAGGCCGAGTCGGGTCAGGACAGCCCTCAGGAAGTGCACCGGGCTGGCGCCCAGCAGCCTGTCCTTAGAGCCGGCAGCCACACGACACTCCTGAGCTCAGTGCTGTCACAGATGGGAAACTCGCTCAGCTCAAGGAACCCCCGGCTCAGCAGCCCCCCCACCACTCCTGCTGTGCACACAGCTGCCCACCAGTGCTGATGTCACCGTCACTGCCACGGCCGCTGTGGCCCACAGGAGCCAGGCTTGTGCTCTGGGCTTGCTCACGTTGGCTGTCACCGCAGCTTATGTGGTGACGGGACTTTTGCAGAGCCACACGGCTGTGCGGTCTCCGTGGCTGCCCAGTGAGGGGTGCGTGAGCTGGGACTCAACTCCAGGCCCCAGGGAGTAAGGCACAGAGGCCCCGGCCGCCTCAGCTCCCAGCCCAGTTTTCCCCCTTAATTGTGAGTGTGCCAGTGAGGGCCACCAGGAGGCTCTCTGCAGCAGGGAGACGGTGCACAGCACCCTTGAGAGCTGGGCCTCTGCTGGGGAAGGAATCCTGCCTGGCTGGTCCCCGAAGGCACAGGGCCTCTCAGAGATGCCCCTGTCCTTGTGGCGGAGGGGTGGGCGAGGAGATCCCGGAGGACAGCTCTGCTCCTCCTGCCTGCGTGACCATGGACAGATGGTGGCAGCCTCCGGTCCTTTGTGAGCACCTGCTCCTGGGCGCTCTGGGCCACCCTGGGCAGGCCTGCTTTCCTTCCCAGCCACCATCACTCCCCGTAGGCCCTGCCGTCCTGTCTGCTGCCAGCCACTGGCACCTGATCTTGTGTTTTGGTTTTGTGCCTGTGCTTCACCTGGTGACCCCGTGGGCCCCACTCTGCACCACATCTGCCACCTTGGCTGCTGAATGGGCTGCACCAGACATCCTGGGTAAGTGCTACCTTCCACACCCACACGCCCTGGCGGGACTCTGGGGAAAATGAGTCAGGATTGCTAAGTGGTGAGCATGTGGCTGGCCTCAGCCGCCCGGTGTTGGGTGCCCTGGGTCCTCTGGCGGGGACAGACCAGTCATTCCCCATAATGACCTGGTGGCCAAGGAGGGACCATGTGTAATGTGAGGGCAACCCTGAGGGCCACCCCCCCCCCAGGGAAGAACGGCCGTCACCAGGAGACTAAGCAGTCACAAATGCAGGAGGCTGCCGCTGGCAGGGCGCACCCTGGTACAGCCACTGTGGAGGGCAGTAGGAGCGTCCTCCAGGGCTAGAGCCAGGGTCCTGTTCCACAGAGCAGGGCCCTCCTAAGAGTTCAAGACATCACGTCACAGCAGCGCGATTGCCTCTCGGCCTTCTGGCTAAGCTCAAGGGGAGTCTCTGTTCTGTCATAGCAAGGCAGGCCCCCGCGGTCTGTGGCTGCACATTTGAGAACTGCTAAATCTTGGAAGCAGCCTGCATCTGTGTCCATCAGGAGGTGGCTGGAGGCCAGGCATGGGGGCACTTGGGAGGCTGAGGCAAGAGGATCGTTGTGAGTTCAAGACCAGCCTGGGCTACAAAGTGAACTCAAGGCCAGCCTGAGCTGTATAGTGAGACCCTGGCTCGCTCACACACACACACATACACATACACACGTCGCGCGCGGCCTTGCCAGCAAGGAAGATGCGACCACTGGTTGTGTCTGCGCAGCTTTTATTGCACTGTTACATCAGCCTTCTTCTCCCTCGAGGCCCCTGCTCTTAGCTTATAAGTCTCAGGGCTTCCAACCATGGGACACCACGTGTGTACCATCCATTGGTCCAGGTACGTGGAAGCAATGCATTAGCCCAAGCCTTGG
>NW_004524958.1:228025-235673 GCF_000260255.1 Octodon degus
GAGATCTTCTGCAAATGAGAAGGGGACCAGACACGGGAGGGAAGAGGGGGGAGGGGGAGGGACCAAAGAAGAATCTGGGTGCTGTGTGCGCCTGCAAACTCCCCGCTGCGTGAGGGCAGCATACACCGACGTACATGCTAACAGAAACACAAGTCCAGGCCCACTGCGGCGTCTCCAGTGAGCGCACCCGGCAGTGCCCACATGAGGACGTGAGGATGGGATGGCCACCCGCGTGGCTTTCAGACTGGGCCTATGGGTCAGGGACCTGTGGCCGCAAATCCGAATGGCCCTGGAGGCCAGCGAGGCTGCTGTCCTGGAGCGGGGCCGGCGGGGGATGCATGCAGGCAGCGCCTGAGCCTGGCGCGTCCTGGCCACTCCAGCCTGAGGGTGGGCCGGAAGCAGGCCACTTCCTGGGTTTCCTCCCTTGCTGACCGCGCAAGTGATTCAAGTCTCCTTCCTCAGGGATGATGAGCAGACTCTCTCCGGACGGTGAGTGTGGGTTTTACCCTTGGTCCTGCCCTTTCCTTCCTCCTGTCTCCGCAGTGACCAGGCTTCCTGAGCCTGCAGGGCTTCTGGCTGCAGTCCAGGTAGGTGCTGCGGCGTTTGCTGCATTCGCGGCAGTGGCCGTGTGCCTGCTACTGCACAGCAGCACAGCTAGAGCGCTACCTAAGGATCGTTCCTCTGTACGTTTCTCACGTTTTAAAAGTAGTGGGCTGGGGAGAAAGCTCAGCGGTCTCAGTGAGTTCAGTCCCTGGCACACACACACACACACACACACACACACACACACACACACATATACATCAAGGAAAGGGTTGAGGGACCATAAAATAAAAGCAGAAGCTACCAGGTGTGGTGATAGACACCTATAATCCCAGAACTCTGCGAGGCTGAGGCAGGAGGTTGCAAATTTGAGTCTGGTCTGGGAAATTTAGCAACTAGTGAGATCCCATCTTAAAATTAAAAATCAAAAAGGGCTGGAGATGTCGCTCAATGTGAAGGCCCTGGATTTAATCTCTAGTACTGGAAGGAAGGAAGGAAGGAAGGAAGGAAGGAAAGAAAGAAAGAAAGAAAGAAAGAAAGAAAGAAAGAAAGAAAGAGGGACAGGACGTCCACTTGCACCCGCCCAGGTCTGCGGATGGAGGCAGGGCCCCCACAGGCTCTTGTGTTCTCTCAGCAGATACCGTGCGGTTGGATACACAGCCTCAGCGCTGGAGCTAAAGCATTTGCGCTTCGGTTGTGCTAATTACCTCAGCTCCTTTGCCACATTCCTGCATGATGCAGTCCTGCTCCTGTAAATGAGCGAGTTTCTGGCTCAGGGACAGTTAGTTTCCTCCCAGCATAGTCTTTGTTTGGGTTTTGCTTCCCTGTCTTTCCATGCCGGTGCAGACAGGGCCGCAGTGAACAATCTGGTAATCATCGCTTTTCTCACATGTGCGCATGCATTCGTGACACATTCCTAAAAGGAAAGAGGCTCAGCCAAGGGAGAGCTGCATTTTAAATTTGGACAGAGGTAGAGGGGATTTCGCCCCCAGCCACAGCCCATGAGAGTGCTTGTCTTACCTCCGTGCAGCGGCGAAGGACATTATTAACTGTTAAATTCTCGGTTCTGCAGCGGCTGCAAACCCACGGCCGTCCATGCTGCCGCAGGGGCTGGTGCGGTAGTTCTCCTGCGTCTACGAACTGCAGGGGCTCGCTGTCCGGGCTCGCAGAGTGGACTCAGTTTTCTCTTAAATAAACTGTAGAGAGGCTTTCTCTTTTTCTCTCATGGGAGTAGGTAGGGGGCAAACATCCACTGACCTCCGGAGCCGACTACTGCAAAATCAGATACGATGCAAAAGTGTTGCTAAAACACACTGTGGTGCGCAGTGTGGGTGGCTCCGGGCCCTGATCCCAGCCTCCGAGAGGCTGAGGCAGGAGGGTGGCAAGTTTGATCCCACTGGTGATTTAATGAGACCCTGTATCAGAATAAAAGTGTATTTAAGGGAGGCATCAGAGCAAAGCAGCAGCTGGGGGCAAATGCGCAGCCGCGTGCAGGAGCCCTTGCAGCCGCTTCCTCTGCCCCTTCGGCGCCCTCCCGACCGGCCGGCCTCTTTGCCCAGGGCTTTTCTGGTTTGGGCCCTGACCCCTCGCCGCTGGGTCCCGCCAC
The DNA here is from genome assembly GCF_000260255.1 of Octodon degus. Classification (NCBI taxonomy): domain Eukaryota; kingdom Metazoa; phylum Chordata; class Mammalia; order Rodentia; family Octodontidae; genus Octodon; species Octodon degus. Next base: position 230,175 of record NW_004524958.1, read on the forward strand.
GCCAGCAGGGCCCGGCCCTCAGGGGAGCTGCAGCACCCTGCCGCGGCAGGAAGCCCTGCCTGGGGAGACGCATTTGGTCTCGGGGAACTGTTTGGCGACGCCCCGCGGCTGGCGGTGGATTGCAGCGGGGTCCTCCCGGGCCGCCGGCTGCTCGCTCCGTGCCCACCGGCCCGCTAATGCCGCTCCTCCTGCAGGGCTCAGACGCGGCCTCGCCTCCTCCGCGGTGTCCTCCCTGGTGCCCCCGCAAGGTCAGCGCCGCCCTCCTGGTCTTCCCGTTCTTCTCGGCGAGGCCTCTGTCGCCTGCGCCCTGAGCCGGGGACGCTGCGTCCCCAGAGGCCCTTGCCCTCTCCCGTGTGCGTCGACGCCCGGGTGACTCCGGACGACGCGGCTGCCCGGGAGCGGTGTGGCCCGGCGGGCTGCCTGCTTGCGCAGCGTCTCATCCCGGTCCCTCCCGTGGGGCGGGGATGTCCCCTGTGCGCATGCGGTCCTCAGTCTCACACCTGTTTTTCTCTCTGATCTGCTGCTCTGTGGGATCCTGGCCGCCTGCACTCGCGACTCCAGACAGGAACGAAGAAGAGAGTAAGTCCTGGGTAGGCTGTCGCCCCCATTAGCCCCTCAGCCACCCTGGGCGTCAGAAGCCCTTTCAGACCTCTGGGTCAGTGTGACAGGCAGCCCTGAATGCGGCAGTCGCTGTTCTGAGGTGTAGGTATTCTTCCCCGGCTGACCTCTCCCAGGTCATGAAGCAGCCGGTATGGAACTCCCGAAAGGGTCCGCCAGCTCTTGCAGCCACTGCAGGGCCCGGGACATCTGCGCTCCATCCCTTGTTCCGTATCACTGGCTCCAGTGAGAAGGACAGAGGTGCACCCCAACCTTTTCTTGGAGGAGAAGTGGTAGGCAGAGGCAGAACAGGCCGGGAGAGCACCTGCTTCAGCAGGGGCAGCTGGGGCAGCACCGGCCCCTGTCGGAGGCCTGGGTCCTACAGAGGCATCTGAACACAGTGGGTGCCCCAAGTGCTTGTTGCAGGGGAGCGTGTGGCCCACGGCCACCGAGTCATGCTGTATCTGTAAGGAGCTGTTTGGAGCAGCTGCCCCCTGCTTCTGCTAAAATCTTACACTCCTTGGCCCCTTGGGCCCACACAGGCTGCTGGTTTTGGACCTGAAACTTTTCTGAGAGATTTCTGGACCTGTGGCCCTGGAGTGACAAGGCTGGAGGTCCAGGGCTGCTCTCAACAGGTGTCCCTGGTGCGGGTGATGCTGGCCCAGGGTGCACAGGAAGTGCCGCGGTGCAGGGTGCTGGGGCCCCTGCAGCAGCCCGGCCTGGTGTCTTAGGGTTTCGGCTTCATAGCCATGTAGCTCTGCGGTCATGCCCGGGCCCACCTGGCCTGTGAAGCCCACGGCGTGTGGCGTCTGACTGGGCTGTAGCCGCTGACCCTGGGGCCACAGAGAGGCCTCTCAGAGGCTGTAGGGTGAGGTCCCAAGAGCCCTGCTCCCGGGAGGGAGGAGGCTGTGGGCACTGGAGCCCAGCACTCGGCTCCCTTACGCAGTCCTGGTTCCTGGGCCAGGGAGATAGCTCAGCAGCTTAAGCACCTGCCTGGCAAGCATAAGGTCCTGAGTTTAACCCCTGGTACCAAAGGAAAAAATAGAAAGAAAAAAAAAAAATCCTGCCAAGTTCTGGTTCCTGGATGTCCCACCTGGCCCAGGTGGCCCCAAGCTGGGCTCAGCAGGCAGGTACCTGGGGCTGACCATGAGTTATAGGGGTGCAGGGATGGAGAGAGGCTCCCGTTGGCGCTGAGGGGATGCGTCCCTTCCCGCCCTCCCATCCTCTGGTCTTGGGTCTGCACCACTGTTGCACCCACGTGTGGTGTGGTGGGACCTGGAGCCCTCTCCACCACCTGCCTGTGTTTTGGGTTGTTTTAAATACACACTGCGGCGCCATCGCATTGTAGAGAGCTGATCTGGGCAACAGGTCCTCCTTGGGCAGCTGCAGGCTGAAGGGCTTCAGGACAAACGGAGCCAGTGCAAAGCCGACGAGGAGCTGCCCCCAGTGCTTCAGCCCCTGGGGTACTGCTGGTCCCCCAGAGCCATGAGGACGTGGAACTGGCTGCTTCACACAGGCTCCACCCGAGCTCTGCTGTTTGAATCCGGGGCTGGTTGTGTTTTCTTGTTTGAAAGGCTTGGCACCAGATATGTCAGATTTCAGACTTTTTGGATTTTGGAAGACTTTACAAGTTCAGCATTTCTCGCCCGCAGACCCCAGAATCCGAGGTGCCCCAGAATGCCAAGCGGTGTCCTGTTGGCGCTGAGGGGCCCAGAGTGGGGGCACGTTGTTTTGGGTTCCAGATGTTGAAGCTGAGCTGCAGGGGTCCGCAGGGAAGAGTGTGGGCTCAGGGCAGCAGGCAGGCTTTGGACCTGGGGGGGCGTGGGAGGGGAGGACAGCTCCTCTGGGCCTGGGCTCCATCTCAGGCCACAGGACACAATAGGAGCAGAGGGCTGGGTGTTGCAGCAGGCGTTGATGCTAACAGCTCGCTCTCTCTCTCTCTCTCTCTCTCTCTCTCTCTCTCTCTCTCTCTCATCCATCCCCTTTGGCTGGCGGCTGCTGCTCAGTGAAAAGTGAGTTGTTTCCCCGCCCTTGGGGACAGAAAGCAGGGTGCACAGAGCCCTGGGATGTGAGCCTTGTGCATCAGGTGCCCAGACCAGAGTCCAGGAAAGAGCTAGAGGGCCATGTGCTGGGGGAACCTGTGTGGGTGACAGACGGCCCTGCCTGGAAAGGACCAGGAGCTGAGCATACCCCCAGTCCTGTGTAGGGTTGTTCAAGACAGGATCTCAGTATGTGGTTCAGGCTTCCTCCTGCCTCAGCCTCCCCAGAGCTGGGGCACCAGGTGGGTGCCACCACACCCAGGGCAGGGAGAGCTCCCCAGGACCTTTCTAACCCCTGGAGCACAGCCCTACAGGGAAGTGGGGTCCATGTGGGGGCTGGGGTGTGGTTCAGTGGTGAGCGCTGGCCCTGGGCCCCAGGACTGTAAGAAACCATAGAAAGAAGGCATCGTGGGGTTGAGGGAGCCCCTCACAGCCCCCAGGCTTGCGGACACCCAGGGGCCTCTCTGACTCTAACTCCCTTCTCTCTTGCTGTCTGGTGCTCGTGCCGCCTCTATGGGATTCTCCTCCACGCTGCCCCCGCTGCCACCCGATCCATAGTCCTGAGACGTGAGTTCACACTGTGCCTGCTCCCCTACTTATCCTGGCTGGGGGGGGTCCTCCTGGGGGTGCAGAGCAGCCAGCCCTCACCTGCCCTAGGGCGGTGGCTCCTGGGACCTCTCGGGCAGGGACACTGTGCATGGTGGTAGTGGCCTCGGCCTGCTCTCCGTAGGCGAATGGCAGCTCCTTAGGGGCAGACTTGTCCCCTCCAACACTGCAGTCAGTGCTGAGCCCAGTAGGGTCCAGGCTGCGCTCCTCAGTGGGTGGGACACTGTGTGCCCCAGGTCTCCTGGAGCTGGCTCTGCCCATCTCACCACACTGCCCTGGAGGCTGCTGGGGTCAGCAGAGGCCCCTGCCTTTCTCTGGCCTCGCATCCAGCGGCACCACGCCAAGCACAGCCACACCGCCCTGCTGCCTCCATGGGGCGGGAGCCCTGCAGTCGCTCCTGGAGCCTCCGGGGGCCCAGGACCCTGCCTCTGGCCACTGCCCTGCTGGCTGCCTCAGCAGGGTGCCTCCTGCCCTTTCCTGCCGCTGCTGGGAAGCGAGGGCCCAGGTTGAGCCCCACGCCTGGGGATCATCACTGCAGGCAGGAGCAGCAAGGAGCATGTGGAGGGCCTCCCCTGCCCCTCACCCGCCAGGCACTCGTGTGCTGTGTCCCTCCTGCTCTGGCAGAGGCTGCAGGTGGCTCATTCAGCCCAGATTATGTATGGGTGGGCCTCTGCACCCCCAGAGCTCCCCTCCTGCAGGCCGAGCTCTGGGCAGACCTGAGATCCAGGGTCAAAAACTTAAACTGGAAACTCGGACCAGGAACCCGTGTGGTCCTCGGCCTGTGTGCTGGTCTCACCGGTGGCGCCTAGAGGGGGCTTGTCTTGGTCACCCAGCAGCAGGGAGCAGAGTAGTCTGAACCCAGGCAACCCAGTCTCACACTGACCTTGTGCTAGTGGTTTTTTTGCTTTTAATTTGTATATTTAGTACAGGCTCTACAGGGTCACAGTGCACAGATTGGCTTGGTACTGATCCCCGTTTTCAGCTTCCCAAGCGCTGGGATTACAGGCATGTGCCACCACGCCCAGTCTCAATCGCAGTCTCAGGGTGCCCCATGGGCGGGACTGGCACAGCACGCGGGGATTCAATCCCCGGCCCCTGCATCTGCCTAAGCAGGTGCTTTAATCCGCTGAGCTCTGTGGCCAGCCCTTTGTGTTGGTGTTTTGATGCTCACCTGAGGCAAGGTGGGGCAGCGAAGTCCCTGCCCCTCTCTTTCACTGCAAGGATTAGTCTCTAGGGTTTTGCTAGATAGTTCAGGCTGGCCTAGAGCTTATTTTATAGCCCAACCTGGTCTTGAACTTGCAATGATCCTCCTGCCTCATCCTCCCAGGTGCTGGGATTACAGGCATTAGTCACCAGAGTGGTTTGGATTAGTCTATTTACTCAGCATTTTTAAAAATGTGTTTGGTACAGGGTCTCACTATACAGCTCAGACTCCTAGCGATCCTCCTGCTTTGAGCCTTCCCAGCACTGGGATTGCAGGCATGCGCCACCACGCCGGGATTTGGTCCTGTGCTGGCACAGCACGTGGCGCTAAAGAGTGAACCCCAGTCTCTGCTCTTGCCTAAGCAGGCCCTTAGATTAGTCTTTAAAAAAAAAAAAAAAAAAAGTTTTTTTAAATTTAAAAAACATTGATCAGCCCGTATTTGCAGACACAGAGCTTGCATTCCTCATGGGGAGTTGGTCCCTGTACACATCTCAGTTCTGTTTATGCCCCCAAAATTCAGCTCAGAGAGGGAAGTGTCACTAGTCCCGGGCACCAGCTTGCCTGACCCTGCTCGGCGTTCTCCAGCAGCGCAGAACCGAGTCACCCCGGACGCCATGTGCAGCTGCGGGCTGGGTGTCTCGAGGGTCCTCCCACCCCATGTGCTGAGCAGGGGGCGGAGGTCAGGGCGTCAGGCCTCGGGCTCCAGGTCCCTGCCTGCTCATGTGGCCTCACCTCACTTCCGCTTGCCTCAAGGCTCAGGGTGGAAAGCAGGTTTCTTGGGCTCGCAGGCCAGACACTTTCCGTGCTAGTGCTGGGCACTGTGTGCTGCAGGGGCTTACACGGCCTGGTGGGCGGAAGGTGCTTTGCAGGAGCGGGAGGCGGGCGTGGCCTTGGGAGCGGGGGAGGCGGGCGTGGCCTTGGGAGTGGGAGGCGGGCGTGGCCTTGGGAGCGGGGGGGAGGTGGGCGTGGCCTTGGGAGTGGGAGGTGGGCGTGGCCTTGGGAGTGGGAGGTGGGCGTGGCCTTGGGAGCGGGAGGCGGGCGTGGCCTTGGGAG
>NW_004524958.1:235974-242635 GCF_000260255.1 Octodon degus
GGGAGGCGGGCGTGGCCTTGGGAGCGGGAGGCGGGCGTGGCCTTGGGAGCGGGAGGCGGGCGTGGCCTTGGGAGCGGGAGGCGGGCGTGGCCCGCAGCGCACCAGGGGTGAAGCGGTAGCCCAAGCAGCCGTGTGCCCAGCAGACACACACCAGGCCATGGCGTGCAGACTCCGCACCGCTGCTCCAGGCCTGCACAGGGGTGTCGGCCAGGCGCAGCCGGAGGTGCAGGACCTGGGGACCCTGAGTGGGGAGTGGCCTTTGTGGGATTTGGAGGTGACAGTGCACAGATGTGGGGGTTCCTGTGGGGCGACAAACATGCTCCAAGTTGGCCCTAGTGAGGCTGCACAACTGTAAACAGACCGGAAAACACTGACCTCTACACTGGTAGGGGAGCCGTAAGCTGTGCGAAGTACACGCAAATCAAACTGTTATGAGTACAAGCTCTAAACCAGGCATGGTGCGTGTCTGTAATCCAAGCACTGGGGAGGCTGGGGCAGGAGGATCTCCAGGAGTTGGAGGCCAGTCTGGACTACATAGTGAGACACTGCCTAACAACAACAACAACAAAACAGGCTCTGAGAAGCCCAGGCGGGATGGTACTGCCACCCCCCTGGGAGCTCCGTAAGAGGCTGACCCTCGGGACACATGGAGGAGAGGGCTGGTTTTTCCTCCCAGCAGCACAGTCGGCTTGGGTCCCTGTGCGGCAGGTAGGGTCTCCCGTTCCTGTATGGGTCACCCCAGCCTCTGGTCCTGTCTCGTGCTGACGCTGTAACTTTGTCCCTCCTCTGGCCTGGTCTCTGGTCACCCCCGGACTCACACTTGGCCCTCTGCCTGGCTGCCTGGTCCCCTGCCTCAATGGACGATGGACGATGACCACAACAGAGATCCTGGGTAAGCACCCGCCTCCGGGCCTTCCTCTGCCCACTGCAGGCAACTTGCTGAGCCGGTGCTGGGCAAGCCAAGCGCCTAGCGTGGGCCTCCTGCTGGTGCAGCACAGGCCACGGCCCTGGGGTGGGCACAGAGGACTATGGGGTCCAGTGGCACCTCCTGGAGAAGGGTGGCCAGGGCACCTTGTGGGGCTGTGGTGTGGTGTTGATCTGGCTGCCCTGTGATCCGATTTTTGTGTTGCTGTCTCCAGGTTTGCTGAGCCTGCAGGTGTTGAGCGGTGAGTTTGGTGTGCTCCCCCGTGTGGAGAACATGCGCTGTGTGCTGTCTATGCTGGGGCCTGTGGGGGACACCAGGCCTCACACTCCTCATCTTCATCTTCCTCAGCGCTGTCTTGTTCTAGGTGTTGGGGGAGAGAACAGGGAACAGGACAGACCTGATGGGCGTCCAGTTGAGCTAGCATTCTGATGAGAAGAGAAAGAAAAGAAAGGCTTAGGTGGCCCTGGTCTTCGTGGCACGTGTCTGTAACCCCAGCATCCTGGGAGGCCGAGGCCGGAGGATTGCAAATTCAAGTCCAGCCCGAATAACTTAGCAAGATCTTGTCTCAAGATGAAAAATAAAAAGGGTTGGGATGCAGCTCAGTGTGAAGGATGTGGATTCCATCCCCCGTGTCAAAGGAAAACAAAAGTGGGCAAAAAAGAGGTTGCGAGTGTGGCAGATGCGGTTGTGTCCTATGGAGATGCCAGCGTAAAGGAGAGGGGGGCAGCGTGGAGAGGCTGACTGTGTGTGAGGATTGGTCAAGACAGGCGCCCCCTGAGGGAGACTGCAGGTAGCTCGGAACAGACACACCACTGAGGCCGGCACGTGCAAAGGCCCCGGGGAATGAGGGGCTGCCTAGCCCCTTCTCACTTCATCCTAGGGGCCCAGAAACTGCCGAACATTCGGCCTCCTCCTGATTCCTAATTCGCTTTTCTTCTTCTTCTTCTCCTTCCTTTCTCCCCTTCTCTTCCTCTTTCTCCTCTTCTTTCTTCTTAGATGAAACTAATGACTGCAAGGAAGGTGAGTGAAGATGCCGTGTCCCCTGCCGTCGGGCTGTGCTAAGACCCTGGGCAAGGCTCCCTGTCCAGCTGGACCCCTGAGCTGGGTGAGGGCTGTCCTAATTTCCTTCTGCTGCGCAGTGCCTTACTTCTTCCCGCTGGAAATGACTGGGTAAGTCCTGACTCATGGGTCACGTGAGCAGAGGCTAGCCAGGAAGCCCCTCGGCCAGAGACACAGTACCTGTCGGTAAGAGCTCGGCCAGACAGCAGGAGGCGAGCACAGGCTGTGCGGGGTTCCCAGCCGCTGCTCATGGCCCACATGGCCCCTGAGCGCTGCCTGCTGCCAGATCGGTGGGGCAGTAGAGTCCCCCTGGAGCGCGGACACTGCTGTGAACTGTGGCTGTGAGGGGTCGGGATGCGGCTCCTTATGAGACCGTGAAGCGCAGCTGAGGTGGTGAGGCTAGCGCCGGGGGGCGGCTGCACGTACGGATGGGCGCAGGCACGGAGGGCCGACTGCACAGAGGCCGGAACCAACCGACCGCTTGCACACTCAAAGTGCTCATCAGTGAGTGCAAGTAACACGCTGCGTCTGGCCGCGGGGATCACAGTGGCGAGCAAGTGAGTGCTCTTCAGCTACGCGGGCGGCTGTGACGGGTGGCCGCCACTTACTTCAGGCCACGTGTGGCCGCCCACTTCTGCCTGGTCCTGCTTATGCACCACCACTCGTCTCAGTCATGGCTTTGGAAACTGACGGCCAGCTCTAGCCAGAATGAGTACAAAACAAACGGCCCCGAGAGCTGCTTCGGAAGGGGGGCGGCCCAGAGATGCCACGGAAGGCCCGAGACGGCCACAGAAGGACAGCTGCGCTCGGGAGAAGACACGAGGCCGACCTAAATGCGGCTCACTGCAGCAGGTGACTCACAAGCCGGCTCTGTGTAACACGCAGTGGCGGCTGCCCTGCGAAGCTGTAAGCTTCAACGCTGCTTTGGCGCACCAAGGCCGAGAGCCTTGTGTTGAAAGACCAGGTTTGGAGTTTTTCAGAAGGAAAAAACAAACCCTAAGCCCAAGGAATAGAAGCGACTCCTGGGGGCCACCACGGCATCAGACGTGGCTGCCCTGGGAGCATTATTCTCAGTGGCAGCCACTTTGCCAAAGCAAGGAGCCCTTTTCTGTTGGGGAGGAGCTGATCCTGCCTGCTGCTGAAGACGTTTGCCATGAACACTTAGGAGAGGAGGACGCAGCTCACAAGGTGGCCCGAGGCCGGGCGTGGCAGCAGCATCCTGTAATCCCAGCGCTCAGGAGGCTGAGGCAGGAGGATCGCCATGAGTAAGAGGCCAGCCTGGGCTGCATACTGAGTTCAAGGCCAGCCTGAACTACAGCGAGATCCTGTCTTAAAAAGGGGGTTGGGTGACGCTGTGGGCTATAGCACAGCGGCACGGCACCTACCCGGCAAGTGCAAGGTCCTGAGTTTGATTCCTGGTAACAAAAGAATAACAAAGGAGGACAGTACGTGTTCCTCTTTAGACAAGTGCAGTAACCACATGATAAAATAGCAGAGGAGACGGAGAGCCAGTGGAGAGGATCGAGGCGCCCCCGTGGCACCCAGTCCAGGCTGAGGAGCCTGCCGAGGCTGACACGAGACAACAGTGCGTGTTTTCACGGGGCGCCTTTCCAGGAGGATGTGCGCCGAGACCCGGGCACCTCACCGCCCTCCAGCAGTGCGGCTGCAGAGCCGCTGGAGTCAGTGACCGCGCGTCAGGACAGCTAAAGTGACCGCTTCATGTTGCGGTATGATGGGCCTCCTAGCTTTCCGGCTTCACTGCTCAGCTCGCGTCTGACGTGGGGCTGGCCTGGGATCATCTACGGAGGAACGCTGGCCAGCCGGAAACGGTGCCTAAACCTGGCAACGCTGTGCATGGTGTGACACCGTCACCACCACGTGGAGGTCGGCCCTCAAGGTGGCGTCTGTCTGCACAGCTCTGGGGGACGGGCTCAGAGCACACACAGCTTCTCCCTCCCACGAAGAGGGGTGGCTTTGTACAGTGGACTCCTGGCCAGAGATTGGGGCTACGAGAGTCGCTCCAGCAGCACATTTCAGTGGCTAAGCTTGCTTACTTGTGTGACCAAGTCACCCTGCTTGACAAACTCTATCCCTCGTCAGGGAAGAATGAAAGCCGTATTCAAGCTGGCAGATAAAACGCCTGCATTCAAAGCCAAGCTAGAACTGTGGGGTGATGAGGGAACAGAGGGATAGCTGGCACTTTTCAAACATCAGCAAAGCTTTAGAAAGAGCGAGAGTGGGGCCTCCCCCCCTCCCCCCGGCCTGTGCACGACCACCCACGTGGGCTTTCAAGAAGGTCCGACCATCGCTGCCCAGAAGCCCTCTGCACAGGGGAGGACGGCCCGTGAGCTCTTCGGGACTGAGCCAGGCACTGAGTGTGCCAAAGAGGAAGACCGCTCGGAGCTGCAAGCAACAGCAGCCCTGAAAGTGTGTCTGAGAAACCTCAGGTCCCCGGATTCTGTGCATTAGGTCCGAGGGCTCCCCGCGGCTCCCCCGGGGCGCCAGCAGGTCTGCGTCAGTTTCCGTCTTCGTGAGGCAGGGCTTCCTGCAGCGGCAGAGGCGCGACCAGCTGGGCACGAGGATGCAGCGTCGGAGGCGTTGGCTCCCTCCTGAGCACAGGGAAGCGGGGCTGCCACCAGCGAGCGAGCGAGCGCTACTCCACACTTCAGTGTGAAGCGATGGAAATGAAGAGTCAGGCCGACGTGAAGCCACCCCATGTGCATCCGCGAAAAGCTGCCTCTCCTGCGACCCGCTATTGCTTCCAGGATCGCTGCTGCTCTAGGCCTCCCCGACGCCACTGCTCTGGGCACATTAAAATACGTTAAGTTCATAAGAAATGTGCGAACATCAGCAGGGAAAACATGGGAGATCTAGAGAAGTCGCACAAAAATACGGGAAGTCCAGAAGTGAAAGTGGTAACCAAGTCAGTTTCTGTTGCTGGAATTCACAGTGTAGTGGCGGTTGGTGGCCAGAGGACCAGTTAAAAGAAAGTGCTGCAAAACCAGGTGTGGTGGTGTGCGCCTGTGAGCCCAGCCCCAGCAGGCTGAGGCGGGAAGGTCGTGAGTTTGAGGCCGGCCTGGGCTACGTAGCAAGGCCCTGTCTCAAAGAAAACAAAATAATACAAAGAAGGAGGAGCGTAGGTGAGAGGGAAGGAGAGGAGGGGAGGGGAGGGGAGGGGACAGGAGAGGAGAGGAGAGAGGAGAGGAGAGGAGAGGAGAAGAGAAGAGAAAGCTCAGGAGTAAGCAAAGCGAAGGTGCAGGGACAGACCCAAGGCCCGTGTTGAGCAGCCATGTCTGTGAGGCCCAGGCCCAGGCTCAGGTTCAGGAAGGAGAAGAGAAAGGAGGTGGCAGAGGTGAAGCAGTGTCCGAGGGTTAAAAGCTGAATATTCTTCACTTTGGTAAAAACCACCAAGGGACAGATTTTCAAGGTTCTGACAACTGTGAGGAACAAATCCGGAGAAACCCCCTTCTGTGAACACTGCCCCAAATGGCTAATAAACAGAGACAACAGGGGATGGTTTTAGAACAACACCTTCTTCCTGGGCAAGAAGACAGCCCACAACTTGGGCCTGCGGCTCCACAACACCAGAGATGGTCGGTCGCGCGGTCCTGGAGGCCGGGTAGGCAATCAGGTGTCTGCAGGCCAGCTCGTCTCTCAAAGCAACTGCTATTACAGATTCTTCCAGAAAGTCAAGACCAGACTTTTTCCAACTTATTTTGAAGACAAAATATCCCTGGTGAAAGATTTGAAAATGTTTCAAAAAGAATTTCAGTTCTTTAGTTAATATTCGTCTGGGCACCAGGATCCCAAAGGAAGAAACTCACGCTCATAGGTGTGCTTGTGGGCCTGGAGGGAGCCTCCCACTGGGAAGGTGGGTGGGCTGGAGTTCAGGACACACAATCTGAGAGAAAACCGAGAGCAGGGCACAGCTTGCATTAGGGTGCGTGTCCACTGTGCCCCAGACCCCGAGGCTCACAGTCCTGACTGCAATCCTCAGCAGAAAAAATGAACCATAAAATTCTCAAAGAAAAGAGAGAAGGGAAGGGATGGTTTTGTTTTTTTTGGATAAATGTTAAACCAAAATGCAAAGAGACTGCACAAACAGAGAGCACCCTCACTCTTTAATATAGGAGCCTTAGTCGCTGAGACAAAGAACCAGGAACGAGGCGGGTGTATCTTGGTTCACGTTCTGTGAGTGTCAGCCGCTTGTGGAAGGGCCTGGCGGAGGAAAACTGCTTGGCTCAGGGCCCACAGGAAGCTGATCGAGGAGCGGGAGGCGGCCCCACCCTTCTGGGCCAGACCCCAGCTCCTAACCTCACGTTTAGCTGTAAGCCCTTCTGGGCCAGACCCCAGCTCCTAACCTCACGTTTAGCTGTAAGCCGTGGTCCATCGCTTCCCGTAAGCCGCACGCCTGAGTGCAGGCGCTTCGGGGGACTCTGGATATAACCCATGAAGAGCAGAGACCACGCACAGCCTGCACACTGTCCCTGCACACCCTCTAAGAGGCGGAGCCCCGCAGTGAGGTGTTTCCTGAAGGAAATGCTGCAAGCAGAGGAGGGGGAATCTCGCACCTCTCGACACAGAGAATTACGTTTTCATCTTTTCCAATTTGTTGCCCAGTATTTGCTTTTACGCTGGTGATGTTCAGTGTTTTTTTTTTTTTTTTTTTTTTTTTTT
>NW_004524958.1:243297-253312 GCF_000260255.1 Octodon degus
AGGCCAAGGCTGGGAACCTCTGATGCTGCCTGGGGTGCTGTGACCCCAGAGGGCACTCAGCAGCATCTGCAAGTGTTTGGTGGCCACTGGGGAGGTACAGAACTGGGAGGTCGGGGAGGTTCCTTCACACCTGTGTCACACTCGGGGTCCCTGCCCAGCCCCAGGCCCTGAGAGCTGGATGGGGGATGAGGCTGGATGATCCCAGGCCTGAGGGACATCAGGACAGAGACAAGTGGGGAGGGGGAGGGCAGGACAGCTGAGGGAGGTGGTTACCTGCTCACCTGCTCACCAGTTCTCTCTGTTCCTGTCCCTCCTGTCGGCCTCCCCAGTGCTACTGCCACTACTGTAACCCGGACGTGGAGATCAGGTAGCTACTGTCTTGGAGCCTCTGCAATGGGCCCAGTGTGTGAGGTGGGCAGGGCTGGCAGCTCCAATCACAGAGTCAGGAGGGGAGTCCCAAGCGTACACCCAAGACTTCAGCCACAGGAAGAGGCCAGGGAAGAACCTGACAATGGACAGGTAGTCAGAACAGGAAGAGTTCATTCATGAATTCACTCAGGAAACTGTATTTTCAGATTTCAGAAATTGTGGCAAAGTACACAGAACATAAAAATTTACCTGGCTGAGTACAGTGGTGCACACCTGTAATCCCAGCACTCTGGGAGGCTGAGGCAGGAGGATTGCAAGTGCAAGCCCAACCTGGACAACTCAGCGACTTAGCAAGAACTTCAGCACCACACCATTAATCTCTTCTTTGTCCCTGTTGATTTACCTCTGCTGGACCTTTCATATCAATGTAGCATATGGTTTTTTTGTGAAGCGTTATTCACTTAGCATTATATTTTCAAATTTCATCTATGTGCAGCATTAGCTGTACACCATTCTCTTTCATGGCTGAACCGTGTTCCACTGCATGGATATACCACATTTGTCCATCAGCTGAAGGACGTTCAGTTGCCACTTTTTGAGTATCATGACTAGTGATTTTATGAACATTTGTATATGATTTGCTTGAACCTCTTTTAAATTCTTTTGGGGACATATGGAGGAGTAGACTTGCTGGGTCATATGAAATTCTATCTTGACCCTATTGAGGAACCTTCTCAGTAAGCTTTCATTGACCCCTTACTCTTTGATGGAACCTAGATTTAGTGGTGAACAGAGTGGAGAAGGGTCCTGGGCTCACAGGAAGACAAATCAGATGAAAAGATGACTGAAGCCGATGTTGAAGTGCCCGAGGCTAAAACAGTGAGGCCAATCTCTTGGTCACTGGGTGGCCATGGGAAGCCTCGGGAGAGTGACTCGGAACCAAAGTTGTTGATATGGAGCAGTAGCCAGTCGGACAGGAAGCCAGAGCACCTCAGGTGCAGAAACCTGCTCAGCAAAAGCCCTGAGGTAGAAAGTGGTAGACAGTGTCCCTGATGAGCTGGGAACTTCATGAGGGTGGGCGGGACCTGGAAGACACAGAAAGCATTTGGGATTTGATCCTGGGACTGCCCAAAGGTTTCCATTGGGAAAGTGAGGTGTTGCCATGACTTGGAGTACAGTGGAGAGGCCGAGTGAGCGGCTGCTGTTTCCATGGGATGACAGGAGCATGGGCCAGCTCTAGTGGGAACAGAGGGGAAGAAGCAGAGCCTCCTGCCTCGATGGCAACACTGGCCTCTCCTGCCCTGCCAGCCTCTCACCCTTTCCCTCCCCAGCAGCCAGAGCCCTCTTAAAGTCACACATGGTGGGCCATGGTATGCCCATTCAGGCTGAAAACCCACCATGGAACCTCACCAACTGTATCAGCAGATTCCAATCTATAAAAAAAAAGCAAAGCCAGGGGACTTCTCTCCTGAAATCTTCCTCGGCATTCAGGATAGCACTGAGAAGATTCAAGGTAGCTTGTTATCCACATCTCCTGAGATGAACCGTGGGACGCTGCTGATTTGAGAGCTGCACTCAGCACCCCCACAGGCCCGCTGCTGGCTGTGGTGTGGGCCTTCATCACTCATTTGCTTGCAGGGCAGTCTCCTGTTGATGGTCCTGTGGCAGGAATTCTCAGCGATCAGAGCTGAGCAAGTGCCAGGGTCACGCTCTCCTTAGGGCCTTGTGAGCTCAGTCCTTCTGGTCCTGGAGAGCTCTCCAAGGTCTGAGGCACAAGCACACGACAGGTGGCTGTTGGTCTCCGATGCCTGAGCACTCTTAGTCCATGTGATGCATTTTCCCATAGTTTTCCATCAGGTTCCCTTTTCAGACTAGGGACCCGGGGGCTCCCGAGAGTGTGGCGGCCGACTCTTACTTGTGATCACACCCAGCCCCATGGCGTGAGCTCTGAGATGCTCAGGTTGGGATTTTCCGTTTCTCCAAAGTCCCCTCCACATCATTTTCCCCTCTGTTCCCATGCACACCCCACCCCTGCCCATCTCAGGCCATTTGTGACTCCCAGAGAACCCATGTTTCCTTTTGTCTTCATGCCACTGTGCATGCTGGGCCTTCCCACCAGGCCAGGCTCACTGCCCTCTGCCTGCCTGGAAAATGCCTCCTGGGCCCTCAAGGTCACTGAGGTGCACCGGCGTTTGGGAGCAGCGCTGGGCTGCTGAGCCCACGCCATGGACCAGCAATGCTGGAGGCTCTCCTCGCCTGTCATACCATGTCTGTTTTTTTTTGTTGTTGTTGTTGTTTGTTTGTTTTGTTTTGCAGAACGGGGGATTGAACTCAGATCTTTGCGCTTGCCAGGGAAGCACTTATTCTACTAAGCCATCTCCCCGGCCCCACACCATGTCTGTGTATTGGTGTTCTGGTGTCTGACTTGATAGACCAAAGCTGGCAACTTTCTCTGTGAAGGCCCCATATGGGCTCCATTGTGGTTACTCGTTCTGCTGTTCGACCTAAAGCAGCCAGAGACAGCATGTACACAGTGGGCCTGATGGATCCATCAGCTGGCGAATAGATAAGCAAAGTAGCATGCATCTGTCCCAGGGAATATTATTGAGCCATTACAAGGGATGGATCTCTGATACATGTGAGAATATGGTCAAATCTGGAAGTGTTGTGCTATGTGGAGGAAACCAGACACAGATGGCCACATAGGATAGGATCCTCTTATATGAAATATTCAGAAGAGACAACCTCAGAGACAGAAAGCCAGCTCGTAGTTGCCAGAGGATGAGGAGGTGAGGTAGAGGTAGTGTTTGCGTACTGGGTTTATTTTTTGGACAGGCAAGAATTTCTTCTAGATCTCTCCGGGAGCAAGAAGCATCTCTCACCTGCCTGGGTGCTGTGCCTGTGAGCAAGCCTGCGCCCTAGCTCCGCACTCACCTTACCCTACCACCAGCTTGAGGGTGCAGAGCGGCTTCCGGGCAGGTTTCCCTGCTCTCTGGAGTGCGCCCTCTAGTGCAGCGGGAGCAGCCCAGCTACCTCTTCCTGTGCTTCGTGAAGGCCTGAGGGGTGCCCTGGCGGAGGAGGTGGGGGGTGGCTCCTGACCGTGTCCACAAGAGTGCTTTTCCAGGAGACCATCTTGGTGCTGGATGGGAGAGGAGCCAGCCCCTCTAGCCTTGTGTGGGGCACAGTGGGGAACTGAGGCAGAAGGCTGGGCTGTGCAGGTGGCCCGGAGCCCTGTAGGGGTGCTGGGGTGGCAGAGGAGAGGAGTTTGAGGGCACAGCAGGATGTAGATAAAGGCACAAACGCGCCTCTCTCTACCTCTCCCCTTAGAAACGACCCCTGCTGCTCCTACTAGCCGGCCTCTGGCCCAGCTCCACCCTCCCGGGGCTCCTCTCCCTGGCGTTGGCTCCCAGGAAGGCTGTGTCTCCTGGGCAGCGGTGAGAGAGAGGAGAGCCGCGTCGGCAGAAGCCGGGCAGCAGCCGGACGACTGCGGCTGGAGAGCGGCCGCCTGCGCCACAGCTTCCCCCGCGGACCCCGCCGGCTCCCCCGACCCCGGCTCCTTACTTAAATAAACGTGCACTGCTGAGGGCTGCACGCCTGGTTCCTCTTCAGGGCTGGACTCCGCCTCCTCGCACTGGCATCGTGTGCCAGGCACAGGCGCGGGGCGTCTGAGCTGAGATTCCACCCCGTGTGCCGTGTTCCCAAACCCCCTCTCTGTCATGCAAAGATTTGGGGCCCACTGAGGAGATGGGTGTGGGTCTGCCGGTGCGGTGAGCCGAGCCCTGGCCCTCCAGCTGACACGGTTCTTGGATTTTTTTGATACAAGGGATTGAACTCAGGACCTTGTGCTTGCTAGACAGGTGCCACTGAGCCATCTCCCCACCCCCTGTCTTTTTTTTTTTTGAGGCAGCGTGTCCTATTCAGCTCAGATGGGCCTTGAGTTCACTTTGTAGCCCAGGTTGGCCTTAAATTCATGGAGATCCTCCTGCCGCAGCCTCCTGGGTGCTGCAATTACAGGTGTGAACCACACGCCCGGCCCAACTGGCACAATTCTTGATGCTGGGGGGGGGGGGCAGGTCCTGGCTAGGGCTGGGCTCTGTCGATGAGGCTCCTGTTGCCCCCACCCCCAGCCGGTTGCTGCTGGCCGTGCAGCCTGGGTTGGGCGAAGTGCTGCCTCTTAAAGCCTTATATACCATCTGCAGAGGGGGTGTTAACAGTACAGTGCAAGCCCGCTTATGCTCAGAACCAATATTGGGTTGGATCATCTAATTAAAAAACTTCAGCTGTTTTCCTCCGAATCATGTGAAGGTAGACCCATTTGCCGATCTCCTGAAATAAGCGCAAGGTGCAGTTCTGGCATGCTTCTCTGAACCCAGCTTCCTGGATGTCTCCTAGAAGGGATGGTAACTGTTGTAGAGTGATGGGTGTGAAGCACCTTCCATCAAGAAAAAAGACCAAAAGCTGTGTGTGTCGCTGGTGTGCCAATTTGAACAGAACACATTTTGGCTGTGCTAGCCATTGGCCTTTGTCACATCTTTCGCAAACTAGTTAAATTTGTCTCGAGAGGAATAATTGTTTTGCCTTCAAATACACCTGGTTTGGGTTATAGTTAATTGCATTGTATAAGTGAAGGAAATTCTACTGACTCGACAAGTTTTTGGGGTAAATAAATATAACTGACTCCCATAATCATGCAGCTGAGGGGGTAGAGGCGCCCAGGCTGACTGCAGAGCCCCCAGCCCCGAGTGCAGTGGGCACTGGCTGCACAGGCGCCAGGGAGCCTCACGCACCCAGGGGTCGCCTAGAAGACAGAGGTGGTGCGCACACCGGTAGATGCAGCCGCCCTGGGGCTCGGGCCGGAGGATCCCAAGTGTGAGGTCGGCCTGCCAAAGAGACAGACTGTACCTCAAGATAAAAAGGAAATAAAAAGGGTGGGGATGTCCCCTCCCCCCGTGCTCCCTGGGTTCCTGGGGAAATACAGCACTGTCCTGAGCAGGTGAGATGACACACGCCCGACACTGCTGGGGTGTGCTGTGACCCCCCAGATTCATGTGCAGAAACCTGAGTTCCTAAGGAGCAGGGCTGTGAGGGACTCCCAGAAGGCATTCAGGCGGAGGCTCTGCCCGCAGGATGGGCGGGTGCTGGTAGTAAGGAACACGGCTGGCGGGCAGCGCGCTGTCTGCCTTTCCCTGCTCCTGGTGGGGAGGCTCCCCGGAGGCCCAGGTCTGTGACTTGCAGCCTCCCAGCCTGCGAGCTGCCATGTTTCTGGCCCGGTAAGTGTCCCAGGTTAGGCATCTGTTGGAGCAGCCAGAGCCACAGGGTTGTGTCTCTCTCCTGGGAGAGTTTCGGTTACTGAGGGCTGGAAAAATCTACCATGAGTGAAGTACTTTTAAACTCTCAAGTAGCCATAGTGCAAGCACAAAGAGGCAGGTGCAATCAATTTGAATAATGTGCTTTAGCTCAATATATCTGAAATACTCTCAATTCAACACACAAGAAACGGGATTAGTGAGATCAGCTTTGTTTTATGTATTCTTTGAAGTCTGTCAGGTTTTTATTTATTCATTCACATCCCACTTCAGCTGTTAAATTTTCACAAAAGCACACTGACCTCCAGGGCTGGGGCGCAGCTTAGCGGCACAGCACCCCCCAGCACACGAGAGGCCCTGGGGTTGGTCCCCAGCTCCGCAAAGGGGTTAGTTGCAATTATATTTCATAAAATATGCCATTGAAAGCAGAAGCACATGTCCGTGTTGTTTCAAATACACTTATACGTTGTCCAACAATTGACTCAAATATCAATTTTAGAATTTTCGTTGAAATGACATAAAAGGTCAGTTTCCTAACCCAAGCCTAGTCACAAACATCACACAAATCCAGTGCACCCGAGGGCAGGGCCGGGGTGGCATATGGTGCCAGGCATTGAATCTAGTCCCTGCGCTTGCCTAAGCAGGTGCTTAGTCTGCTGAGCTATCCTGCAGGCCCTAGAGACCTATTTAGAGTACCGATCCCTGATGTCTGTCCTTAGGGAACGGTGCCTTTGTTTGATCTTTTGTGTTGAGGCCTGGCCTGCTGCACTGCTCCTTCTGAGGGCCTGGTGCTGTCTGCCTGCCTATAGTGTTTCTATCTAACCTAGTTGCCTGCAAAACAGGCTCTCTCGACCTGTTCCTTTATGTCAGGATCCAGTCCCTTTCCCTCACTCTGTTCCCAAGGAAGCTGGGAAGACAGGAGCCTGAAAGGAAGGAAGGAAGCTGATCATGGACACCTTAGCGATACCTCTGCTATTTCTGTCCTACCTCGGTGAGCCTCACCCACCTGAGTGGCTGTGGGGGTTACCGAGACAGCTCTTTAGACGAGCAGGGACTTTTATCAGCCCTACTGTTGCTAAGGTTAGGTGATTCCTACTGTTGCCATGGTTACAGCGAGTCCTACTGTTGCTATGGTTACCACCATTACGTCCGGGCAGAACGTAATAGAACATTAAGCCTGGCTCAGAGCCCAGGCTTTCTGCAGGAGTCGGCGGAGGCACGGCTCTGGGATCAGTCTTCCGACCTGGACATGGGGTCTGCCCGCATCTGGGCGGAGGTCTTGACTAGGCGAGGATACAGCTTAGCGCGCAAGGATGGGTGGAACAATCCCCGGAAGTGAGCGACGCCGGTGACGTCACCACGCAAGGGGCGTGGAGCGGCGTTACCATGCCGACCTCCGTGCGCTCGGAAACGACCCAGTCCCGCCGGAAGTCCCTACGACTAGGCCCGAGCCGGCGGAGGTCACCTCTGTGGACGTTGGCCCATCATCCCCACAGCCCCCCGCTCCCCCGCAAACGGCTCGGGGAAAGCGTGTGACAAGCGTTGTGAGCTCACTGTCACCCTGGCCACATGCGTCTCACCACACTCCTTTTTCCCGAAGAACGCGTCTCACGCCCAAGGCTCTGTTGACACTACAAGACCCAGAAGTCCCCGAATGCCTCTGGCGTACGAGTTGCCTTGGAGACAGCGGGCCGCCGGAAGTGTGGAGATGGAGGCGGGGCCAGCCCGAACGCAGGGTTCCGATTGGTGGAAAGGCCCCCTCGGTCTTGTACGGGCGGAAAAGAGTGGCGCGGGTTGCGGGGGCGCTTCCGAGGTCTGGAAGGGGTCTCCAGGGAGATGAGCGAGCCCCGCCCCTTGACGCTGGTTCCCGGCTTAGCTTTTCCGCCTCCATGGTAACCGCTCCACTTCCCCGGCTTGTGACGTCATAGTTCCCCTGGGTGGACGGCAAATTTGAAAAGGTCAAGAGAGAGCAGAGCTGCGCCACCGACCCTGCATCCTCATCTTGGGGATGGTGGAGGAAGGAAGCCGACTGCCACCATTCTGAGCTGAACAGAGCTCGTGTGGCACCTCTTACCCCAGCCCCCGCCGCCGTGCTTGCCTACCTGCTAGGAATGGCTCATCATGGGTTGGAGAGGCCCGGTAGCCATAGCTACAGTCCCTCAGCCCATCGTGAGCCCCTCGCGTTCCCAAGCCCCGTCCCTGATCACCCAGCTCTCCCGCTTCAGAGCTCCCTCTGACCTTTAGACCTTTTTCCTTCATCAGGCCTCAGTTTCCCATTTTAAAAGCAGGGGACATAGCTCAGTGGCAGAGCGCCTGCCTGGCAAGGGCAAGGTCTGGGTTCTGTTCCTGGTGCCATGAAATAAAGTCAAAGCCATGTCTAGAGTCCGGTGTCAGCCCCTTACCGTGCGGGGGCCTCGAGCAGGGCGCACAGACCCGGCTCCTCGGCTTGCCCACCTGATGGAAGGGGACGGTACAATGGCAGCGGTAAGAACCGTTAGGACGAGAAGCGTGGCTGCGCACACCGTGACCCCTCCGACCTCAGACCTTTGACGAGGTCCTTTGAGTGCAGGGTTGGGACGCGTCACCCTCTCCGGGGCCTCCAGCGTGGATCTGCAAATGGGACGTGTCGGATTCTGAGAGATGCAGGCTCTCGCTGGGGCGTCAGGGGAAAACTGCAAGCTCTGTCTTCTCTCAGGGGGGCTGTCTTTATCCCGGGCTGGGGCTCACTCCCACGCACCAGTCCCAAAGTTGCATGGTCAGTTGAGCCCTGGGAACTCAGCTGTACACCAAGGTAGCTTATCAAGGGCGGAGGACTTCGCGTTGTCTGGACTTTGTGTTCGTCCGAAACGAAGCTTTCTTCTTCGTTCCTCCCCAGTAACCCTTCCGATGCCTCCCTCACCGCCTGTAAGGGAGGTGTGTAGACTGTGAATCTTCTACCCAGCCAGGGGAAGGGGCCAGCTGCCCTCCTGCATCATGGGTGGAAGAGCACGCCCCTCTGTTCCCACCCGCCGCTCCTCCGCCCTTCTTTTACCTTGTCAAGCCCTCTTGCTTGTTGCCTGAGTGCATTTTTCTGGCACCAAATATTTGAGTCTGGGCCCTGTTTCTAACAGTGGCTGAGTTCTGGCTGAGAGATCTGCAGGGTCTGCTGTGGAAATGCCAGCATTCCAGAGACCTGTCCTTGTCCTGTCGACTGCTGTGCAACCCCGGGTCAGGCCTCGCCTTTCACAGAGACCAGAGTGGCCTTGGGCTAGTGGCTGGGCCGGATTGAACTTCTAGCTTCCAGGCCAGGCACTGCCCAGCTCAGCTAGGGGACCTTGTACAGCGCCGTGGCCCTAACGTTCCCACAGGGTGCAGGCTTCCCTTGGGGGTCACTTGCAGCAAAACCTTCTAGTCAGCGGTTCTAGGACGCACCGCAGACCTCGCTGCAGGCCCTCCGTCAGGCGTGAAGTACCCTTTCCTCTCTCGGTCTTGGTTATGCCCTCACCCTTGCGTGTAAATCCGTGTTTTCCACCTGTGTTGCGAAATCAGGCCAAGCAGGGGCCCTGGCCGGGGCTGTGGGAGAGGACGAGGAGCTGGGGGTCTCCTGCCTGCAGAGTCCTGCAGAAGCATGAGAATGAGGCAGCGGGGGACAGCAGCGCAGCCGCATGCTGCGCCGCCAGGACAGGGTGACTCCTTTCCTTCCAGTCCTGCTGGCACCTGCTATACTAAATTTGGTATTTAGTATTTCTGTGCTAAACTATATATATATATATATATATATATATATTTTTTTATCACAGGTGCTTATATTATTTCGCATACATTAAAATTTTAAGTGGTATGGTACTAGATGTCTCCCAGAAACCAAGACATTATCATTTGAATCTTGAGAGTACACTAAAAGAAAACTGTGGACTATATATTCATCA
This sequence comes from Octodon degus, assembly GCF_000260255.1. Classification (NCBI taxonomy): domain Eukaryota; kingdom Metazoa; phylum Chordata; class Mammalia; order Rodentia; family Octodontidae; genus Octodon; species Octodon degus. The sequence goes on from NW_004524958.1 coordinate 252,881, forward strand.
TTATTTATTTTACGCTTGTTTAAAAAATATTTTAGGGGGCCGGGGAGATGGCTCAGTAGAATAAGTACTTCCTTGGCAAGTGCAAGGGCCCGAGTTCAATTCTCAGTTCCGAAAAAAGAAAAATTTAAACGTTTCTTTTGTAAGCAAGGAACCTATCTGTACAGTGAAACTTTGATCGTCTTATAAGGGCCTAGTTGAGATTCTCCTGCCTCAGCTTCCCGGAGCGTGGGATTATGGGCTTGCATCACTGCATCTGGTGTGGAAGGTTTCACTTGTGTCCTATTTCTGTGAACACCCCGTAAACAACCGTCTTCATTTTCAGTGAGCTTTTCCTCAGTTCTAGCTGAAAGGATGAAACACTCTGTTAGGTCCTCGTGATTAGAACCCTCCCATTGTAAAGAGAAAAAGCTTCTACGGACCAGCCTGTTGAAA
>NW_004524958.1:254227-285504 GCF_000260255.1 Octodon degus
TTCATCAGGTCTTCTCGTCGTTTCTTTCGGCACCGACCCGTAACATAGGTGTGTGTGTGTGTGTGTCCTGGTTAATATTTAGCAACTACAAGCTGGGTGAGGTATAGCAATACCTACATACAGAATCCGACAAAAAAGGAAAAAGGGGGGCCACACTTTAAAGAAGAATAGGTCCCTCCTTCCCCCACCCCCGCCGCGCTGGAGGGGACCCTGTCGCCGGGGCGCGCTGCCGCGGTGGGTAGTCGCCATGGACTCCCGTGGGATGACCTGACGCTGGCCTTCTCCCCCACGTCCACGTTTCCCGTTTTCGACGTCGCCCACTACTACCCCGTGTCGGTGGTGGCGATGAAGCCGCAGAGTTAGCGCGCCGGAATCCTCTTTCCAGCTGTCCACCGCTATGCTGCGCTGCTTTGCTGGGGGAATTTTATCCTGTCTGCTGCCTGCAGAGCCTCCACTGAAGTTTCTTACAAGCCATCTTCAATCTGGTATATTGTATTTTTTTGCCCATGGGACCTAGTTTCCCAGGCCTATTGGTACCTTCCTGTACAACTCCTGGCTGCTGGAGTGAAGGAGGTGGCCAGAACTTGGAAAATAGCAGGTGGAGTCACACATGCGAACAGCTCTTGCAGCAGTGGCTGGGCAGTCCTGATAGCCACTGGATGGGCCCGAGGTGCTGGGGTGCCTTCATGACAAAGCTGGAGCAGTTGGTAATAAAAGGAGACTGGAAACCAGGAAGTGGTGAACGGCTGAACATGTCCCACCCTTCCAAGTTGACTCCGCTGCGGTCGGTTATGTCCCCGGGGTTCCAGCACACCGAGCGTCTAGCAGTATCGAAGCATAATCTCATGTTCTTTCATACGGTCTTTCTTGTGACCACAAAGATAACCATGATGGTGACAGAGACTTCTTCTGTGACCCTTGCTCCTTTTGAGGATACACTGAGTCGGGTGCTGTTCGGTTGGCAGAAACAGTTTTCGTGGTGTGGAAAGAAGAGTGAAACCAAACCGTCTTCCAGTGGCACTGGTTCATCGGCCTCCAAACCTCCAGCTGGTGCTTCGGAGAGTGTTACGAAGAAGCACGCTAAGAAGACTGGATAAATATAGTTGATGAACTCTAGAAGCCAGAATTATTTTTTCTTGCTATCGGATTGTGGTAATATTTCTACGTAAATGATGTGAAATAAAGATTGTATATAAGAAATAGTGACAAAAAGAGATTCTTTCTATGTCAGGGAGACTACCATTTTCTTGATTGTAATTTTGAGTTAAGTGTGTATCAGGTGAATTTATTTTTCTGATATTAAAAATTCTCTTATAACTATTATTACAAGTTTTGCAGTACTAAAGGATCGAGCTCATGGGTACTCTCAGTTATAGCCCTAGCCCTTAACATTTTTTTACCTTTTAAATTTTGAAACAGGGGGGGCCTGGCCCTAGCTCAGTCCTTTCAGTGGCTGCTTCCACAAAGCTGTCAGCCTCAGGTTCCTGGAGTTCGAACCTCACAACTCTCCCGCTGGCCAAAAGTGCCCTGAAGGCATTCGAGGAAGGAAAAAAAAAAATTTTTTTTTTTTGAAACAGGGTCTCATGAAGTTGTCCAGGTTACTTTTAAACATGTAAACCTCCTGCTTTGGTCTCCCGAGTAGCTCATATTACCAATGTGCCCAGCTCTTATGATTATTTGAATAGTTGTATAATAAAAGAAGTAGGCTTTTATTTAGATCTAGAAAAAGTATAGCTGCTATGGCAAAATTACAAAGCCTAAAACTTAAAAAAATAGGTATTTTCAAAGTATTAAAAAAATTTGCATCTATTGGAGCTTTATTTACTGGAATTAAACTTCTGTTTCATATTACCATTATAATTCTTAGGTATGGAAAACATAATTAATTTTGAGCACAGACAGCAGTAAACATTTCCTAAAGTGGTTCGTATTTAAAGGAAAATAAATTGCTAGGTCATATTTGTTATGTAAATTTAATTTTGTCAACATTGAAGGGATAATTATCCATAAGTATCTTGGCTCTTTCTCTGTCTCCTCTCTAAACGAGCCCATTTCTATTGCTCCCTTTACTTTTCCCTTGTGTGACTGCTGGACACTGGGCTGTGCAGGGTGAGCTGCTGAACCCGGGAACCTCTCGCTGTCTCGGCAAAGGGTGCACTCAGCGTGTTCTGCCTCAAGACGGCACCCATCGGAAATTCACTGCTAGCGGTCCTTGTCAGTGAGAGCTGTGTGAGCATGACTAATCATAGGATTAGTATGAGCCGCAATGTGAAGTTTATTCATGCTTTTGGTTTTTTTTTTTTTAAGTTGCTTTTCAGATGTAAAGCCTTTGTATTACTCCATCATGTAATTGTTTTCTTTCATAACACTTATTCCTACAAAGAGAAGAAGAAAGATGTCAGAAAAACAAATTTTTGCCCAAACCATTCAAGTGTGTCATCCTCATTGAGAGCTGAAGGCTCCTGAAGGCAGCCATCCATGGGCCTGGCCACAGATCACTCTTCGGCTTTCGCCTGGCTCCTATTTCTGGCCTCTTTGTCGTGATTATGATTGTTTGCACACGGGAGTGCGCATCTCTGGCACTCCACTATGTTGTACATAGAATTCTTTATGCAGATTTCTGAGGTCCCAGATTCATTTTCAAGTTCAGAAATTTGTACTTTAGAAATATAACATAGTGCACATAGCACCCAGGATGTATCAGTTCCAAAATGGGCATGCTTTTGTTTTAAAAACTGCTGCTTAGTGTGTGTCGGTGTACTTTGATAAGTTACTAACTCCATATTTTTATGATTTTGACTTTTGGAGGTTAGCATTTTCTTTTTCTCTCTCAAAACATTTGTTTCAACTGTAGGAAAAAGTGTTTTTCACATTTTACTTGTTCTTTCTGGCCTTAATTGGTCTGAATACATTGATGGTGATTATTTAAAAATAAATAAATAAAGAAGAAGAAGATGACATTGTTTCAACAGAGTGCGTTACCCTCATATGTGTGGGGGACCCTGGAGGATGTCGTACCTTGCAGCAAGCCCGCTGCACTGCCAGCCCTTAGAGAAGCTGAAAATGCACGTGCAGCAGTCTCAGTGACAAGGCTGCCCGAGCGGCCGTTGGCTCTGCTGACGAAGGTCTGGCAGCTGATGGCCACCACTGTGAGCCCCTCTCGTAACTGCAGACGCCAAAGATAACTCGAGCAATCCCATGCCGTCCCAGGCATTTACTGTTAAAATATGTGCACAGGTTTTCCTTTTCCTGAAGGTGCGCACGTTCTCTTCGGCAGACTCTGTATGTCTCCTGCCTGTAGCTCTTTGCCACTGTCTTCCCAGGGCCAGCCCGAGGGCTCCTCCCAGGCGGAAGGCCTCCTTCAGGGCAGGGAGCGCTGGCAGCTGGCTGGTCTGGAGAGTGGCCTTCGGGGCAGAGCTGGCCGCTCCACCTCTGCAGGGGAGGAGGCAGTGGCCCTGGAGCCACACCCCACGGCAGCCACTCACGCAGCCTGCCTGGGGTGTGAGCCTGAGTGTGGACAAGCCCTTCAGCGTGGACACCAGTACTGGGCACAAGGTGTCTGCAAGGGACAAAGTAGCTGGATTTTATCCTTGTTTCTCTGTCCCTAGCTACAAAAGACGAAGAGAAGTGATAGAAAGGAAGAGGGAAAACAGAGAAAAAGAGATAGGTAGACAGATCTAGATTGTAGGCCGCTAGGAAGATAGATGGATGTAGGTCCACCCCTGTCAGTAAGTGCATGGGCTGACAAGTGACACTGTGCTGAGGGGTGACACTGCGGCTGGAAGCGACCCGGTGCTCCCCACAACGGGACATTTAGTGTCTGAGCTGCCATCCAAGTGACCAGGAAGACGTGGTGCAGGGTCTCTTCTTGTCTTCTTCCTACTCCTTAGCCCTTTTTTTTTTCTTTCTTTCCTGGCACTGGGGATTGAATGCAAGGCCTTCACCCTGGGCTGCATCCCAGCCCTCTTTTGAAGGATCCCAGCAGGTCACCCAGACCAGGCCTAGTCCTGCGATCCTTTTGCCTCAGGCTCCCAGAGTGCTGGGATTATAGGTGTGCATGGAAGCCATTCTGTGGACTGCCCGAGGCAGGTGTCCACGCAGAGGGTGCTGGTGTGGCCCTGAAGGGTGCAGAGCCAGGCTGTGCTTGGGAGGGCTGGTGTGCAAGGCCTGCGCGTGGGGACCTCAGGTGACAGTGAGGGCCGTGGGGGAGGGGAAGGGATGCCCATCCAGGAGGGTGGGATGAGGGCAAGGGCTGGAGGTCCTGCATGGGACAAGGGGTTTGCTTTGGATGCAGGGCCTGTGTGTGGGACCCAGATGGGGGGATTGGGGTGTGTGCGCGTGTGCACGCGTGTGCGTGTGTGTGCGTGCATGCATGTGCGTGTGTGTGTGCATGTGTGCGTGTGTGCGTGTGTGCGTGTGTGTGCGTGCGTGCATGTATGTGTGTGTGCGTGTGTGCGTGTGCATGCATGTGCGTGTGCGTGTGTACGTGCGTGTGTTCCTATGCACTATGCACGTGCACTCAGGACCCACTTAAGGGAACCCAGCTCCCAGGAAAAGGCCTACAGGGTGGGCGGGGGACTTGAGGGAGCCTGAAGTGTGTTGGGTGTGGAACCAGGAAGGAAAGAAAGAGGGAGGCAGGGAGGGTCCTAGCAGAGTGGGGCGCCGTGGAAGGACCAACAGCAAGGGCCAGCACGGGGACAGCTTGATATTAAAATAATAAGTGACAGACATTAAGCCTTCAAATAGCATAAGAAATAGCAAGTGTGCATGAGTGGAGTGAAGTAACTTGCTGTGGTCTGAATTTGATGAGTAATTGGGATACTTACCTTCTTTTATCTCCTTACAAAGTACCCATGAAGTTGGACAGAGGAGACAGTAACTTGCCTTGGGCAGGCGTGGTAGACACCGCCTCTTCAGGGACCATGGTGGCCCTGCCCTGTCGTGGGTGCCTTGGTTTCTGAGGGTTTCTGCAGAGGGAAGTCAAGGCCTCCCTTCTCCTACAGCCCAGGAGCCCGGACGACTGCTCTGAGAGGCTGCCTTTCATATCCAGGGCCATGAGGAGCAAACGGCAGGCTCTGCCCAAAGGATTTTCTCTAAGAAACAGGCTTGCGGTTTCCAGCGTACAAATCACGGACATCAAGGAAGCCAGCCACTCTCTTCCAGACCGAGGGGGATCTGCACAGGCGTGGGACTCACTGTAAGAGCTCACCCTTCCCCAGATCCCTCAGGGGCCTTTGCTAGGGACAGTGGTGTGGTTTTGGGAGGAGCTGGGTCCCGATGTCCCCTGCATGCAGCCATGATTTAGGGACATTACTGTCTGTCAACCAATGTGTTTGCCCAAGACTCACTTTGGAGCAAAGGATGAAGCAGCAATGTCCTGTGTCACCTCACCCAGCCTCCTCCATAATAGGGTCAGTCACATTCCAAAGTGACACTTAAAGGGACAGATGCAAGAGGCACCACCAGCACCCTGTGGTGATTTGTCTGACCCACGGAGGTGAAACCACAGAGTCCACGTCAGGACTGCCAGGCAGCAGAGTGTCCCCTCTCAGAAGCTGGGCCCCTCTTTCACTCACCCCCAAGGAGTTGTGGGAAGGAGCAGAAGGTGTGCTGGGGGCAGGCGGAAACCCTACGGAAGCGAGTCTGGCGAACCGAGGATGCATGGTGAGGGTGAGGCTTTCTAACTCAGTGTTTCCCACCGGCCACAGATGGCGAGGGACACGTCCACCCTGCCCCCCTGCCCCGCCCAGCACAGAGGGACCCAGAAGTCGCTCTTGGGCTGCTGTCTGCAAATGTCCTGGGAGCTACCGATGGCTGCCCGGGCCCTGAAGGAAGCTGGGGCTAGAGCTGCCCGGAGGGTGAGAGAGCAGCAAGCGGAAGAGCAGGCCTGGCTTTGCAGGCTTGCACTACACTGCCTCGACTGAATGCGTTACATTTCCTCCGCTTATTTTGTAGGATTGAAGATCTCAGGACATAGACACTGTGTGTCAAGGCCCCCAGAAGTCCCCGCAGAGAGCCCATTTCACACAGAAAGCCGGCAACGTGGGCTTTGCCCTCTCCCTTCTGGAGAGGAGCAGGGATCGCCCTGGCTTGCTAGGAACAAAATTCAAAGCAGAGGGCCAGCTACATGGTCTCTATGGCAACTGCTCAGGGCTGCTCCAAAAGCCCCTGCGGGAGAGACTCGAGCCAGATGTGGCCTGAGCCATTGGGCAGCTCTTGCGGCACTCACAGGGTCTGGCATCTGGGGACACGGAGGCGCAGCGTCAGATCGCTGCCCTCCGAGAGCAAGGCTCAGAGCCGCCTTCTGGTCCAGAGCCTTCCTCCCCAGAGAGTCTGTCCCTAGCAGGAGTGAGGGCTGGGTCTTGCGTCGTAATGGAGGATGTTTGGGCTACACCAGGAGAAGTTATAGACGGACGCTTCAGCAGTCACAGGCGTTTGGGGCACGTAACTGGGTGTTGAGATGCTCCTCACGTATCAGAAAGCCAGCACATTTTCTTCTGTTTTGCATTCATTGAATTTTCTCATGGGGATGAGATATCCTAAGCTATTAGACCTTCCTAGTCAGGAAACATCATGTCCAGGGTAGAAAGAGGAAATCTAACTGGAAATGACACAGGTGGAATGTTACAGATTTGGGGTTTTTTGTTTTAGTAGACAAACCAAAGAGGAAGCAAATATGTACTTGACTGCAGGAAAAAAGGATCACCTCTCTGGTTGAGACTGGGACCCTGAAGTCTAGGCCGGCAGGCCAAGTGTGAGAAACAAAGGGCTTCATTGTTAAAGTCATTGGCAGGGCGGGCTTGCCTCCCTCCGTGGGTTACGTGACAGATGTGCAGGTTCTTGGCCTTGAACTCCCTTCACACGACCCTAGGACTCCGGTTTTCACTACCTAAATAGTGTGAGAGTCCTCACTGAAGGATTGTGCTTCCAAAGTAGCACCCCGGTGTTAACAATTTGTCTTTAATCCCTTCAGGAGGGACGGGCCATCGACCTGGGCCCCCCAGGAGTTTCCTTTGTAGCAGGAGCCCAGGCTCCAGTATTTGAAATAAGATCCTCCTAGCGAATGGTTGAGCTGAGGCTGAACTTAGCGGTATTTAGGTTTTGCGGCTATGGTTCGGGGGCAGGTGCCACACAGGAGGGGTGGCTGGCTGGCTTACCCGAGCCACCCCGCTCAGCTGCCAACAGCCGTCGTCGCTGTCTCTGATGAGGACTGGGAGCAGAGGCTGCCAATAGCCGCAGAGAGGAAGCATCCACTGGGAAGACCCTTTCCATAAACGAGGTAGAGCTTGGCAGGGATGGCCCTGGTGGCATTGAGGGAAACTTCTTTTCCCTGGGGATTTTGAAATGGACTTTCTTGAAAGCAGGTAAGAGCTGTGGATATCAGGGTTCGTGAGAATCTGGGTTGCGTACCCTACACGGCTGGCTTTCCTTAGCCCTCAATTTTATGTGAAATTAGAGATCCTGTTCTAGGAAGGAAAGGCATTTAGAAAATGTACATGTTGTGGATTATGAAGTAGAATTTCTCCCTTTAGCTCTGTTCTCCACTTCTCTCCTCCTGCCTAGAGATGGTGACCTGTTTTGGCCAGTGTCCCCTCACTGTGGCAAAACACCTGACATAACTCAAGCAGGAAGGCTCATGGTGTGTGGCTGGCTGGTTCCACTGGTTTAGGCCTGTGGTGGAGCAGGGCCATCACGGCAGAGGGGCCTCGTGGTGGACAGCTGCCTGCTGCATGGCAACCAGGAAGCAGAGAGCAAGAACACCAGAAAGAAAGGGCAGAGGGACAAGGTAAATGTTCCCGAGGTCCCCTTAGACCACTTCCTTCACTAGGGTCCCCCTCACAAGTTTCCACTATCCCTTGATAAAGTCATCAAATTATGGTCTCATCTGTGGGTTTGTCCCACGGTGAGGTTGGAGTCCTCACGATCTAGTCCCATTTCTCAACACGTGAGGCTGCAGGGACATTTTAGAGCGAGTCTGTCTGCCATCCTTCCCGGCTCCTGCAGTGCCATGCAGCTCAGGGTACAGCTCTTCGGGGTACAAACACCTGTCCTGCAGCCCGGGAGACGCTGCCCAGCTGTCCTCGGGGCTCCCAAGGGAAGACAGCCACCGACAGCTCAGAAATAAGCGCAAGGCCCACTGTGCTAGATGGACTCCGATTTGCTGAGGCCAGGGCTGCACTGGGTGTCGGTCACTGGCCCCAGCGTCCCCCGGGTCTAGAACTTTTTCCTCTGCACCCTGTTAATGTGTGCTGTGCCCTGTCATGCAGGCTCTGGACACCCAGTCACCCCCCTGCGCGAGGGGCTGCAAGCAACAGCGTCCTTATCTCTCCGCTGAGTCTCCCGCCTGCCCCTGAGGACGCACAACTGTTTAGGTTTCATCGCTGTCACTGAGGTCATGAGATGGAGCGGAGCACAGTGCTGGGCGTCTGTGATCCCAGCGCTCTGGGAGGCTGAGACAGGATTGCGACATCAAAGGCTGCCCTGGCAGTTTAGTGATTTTGCAAGACGTTGTCTCAAAGCTTAAAAAGTAAAAAGGGCTGGGATGTAGCTCAGTGCATCAAAGGCCCTGGGTGTCATCCCTGGTGTCTGTCTGTCTATCTCTTTCTGTCTCTGTCTCACACACACAAAAATACTAACACACGTGTGCACACACATGCACTCACACGCAACTGTTCTCGGAAACCAAGATGCTGCCCCACAATCTAGAGGATAAAAACGCAGACTTCTTGGGATTCCCTGGGAAACCAGCCGACCTGCGGGGCTCTGGCCTTGTCCTCTGACCTAGTAGGAGGGGCTGTGCAGGACCCTCCCCTGCCCCGGGCGGCGGAGTCTGAATCGCTAGGAACTCACTCATTTCTGGATTCTAAGCAAACACGTGGAGCAGAAGGGAGTGTGCGCAGACTGCCTCTCTCCCACTCGCTGTTTTCTCCAGAGTGAGATTAATTTTCCTTTAAATCAGTGGCATGTCTCTTGACAAAGGGCCAGTAGACAGTTAAAAGTGACATCCCTCTCCCTCCCCAGCCCTTACGTGACCTTTAGCCACTTTCCTTCTGCTCAGGGTGGAGAGAGTGGGGGCGCAGAGGACCGAGGGTCTCTCATGTCACTGTCCGAGGGCTGTCTTGGGACCCCTGCTCTTGGGCACGGGTCCTCATGTGATCATCTGACCAGACAGCAGTGTCCTAGGAAAACGCCCCGCGACAGGTATCCCGTCCGCCCCAGCCCACCTCCCGTACTTCCCTGTCTCGGTCACCTGCCTCCTCTCCACTGTGTCCCATACCCCATGCAGGATGGCCTCCCCTGCTCGCTCACATTGATCTGAAGTCTACGAGAACAGGGACGAGCTTTGGGTTTCCCTACTTTCCTGAGTTCTTATATCTTTGCTGCACACATAGGAAATGTTTAAAAAAGATCTGAGGATAGAATGAATGATCTAGTCCTTGCTACTCCTTAAATTCCGTATAGCAGGGATGACAGAAAATTGTTATAACCTGATTTCTTTTTCACTGACCACTCAGTGGCGGGGGCAATGACTTTCCACGGGTGAAGGCATCCCTTATTCCCACTGACACTTCAACGCGCCGCTAACAAGCTGGAATTTGCAAAGGCTGGTGGGAAAATGAGAATGTTCACATTCAACATATTCACTACAGTGAAGTCTCATTGCCACGAACCCCCCTCGAAATGCACCCCCTTTCTTGGGACACACTTATCCGTCGTCCTTGTCCCTTTCTACACTTGGTCTTAGCCCAAAGGCCGAGAAGTGATTCCTTGTCCTTTCCTGCAGCAGCTGTAGAAGCCCTCTTTCCTGAGTGTCATTCGTTGTGAGGAATGAGAGCAAAGACAGTGGCTGCTGCTGTTCAGGGCCTCCTCGCACAAAGGCAGGCCCGCAGACGTGACCCGGGGTCCTCAGGCACCTCACTCGCCACAGCCGGCACCGTGTGACCTCTGGCCCTTCCCAGCATGGCGGTGGACCCCTGAAGTAGCCGTAACAGTCCAGCAAAAGACACTCGTGAACGAGGCTCCCCAGCACTGGTACAGAAGTGGCAAGCACGACAGGAGAAGCACGCTTGGAGCCAGGAGCATCCTGAGCGGAATTCACAGCAACGTGTCTTTTGCTCTAATACCTTTTAAAATTAGAAAAAAGTTTGCCAGCTGCTCCTCAAAGGACTAGTACCTAGAATATATAAAGAACTCAGGCAAATCAGGTGCCCCGGATTTCGAGACCCCGTCCAAAAGTGGGCATCTGAAGTAAGCAGACACTTCCGGTGAACGAGTAGCAACGGCAAACAAACACTTGAACAAAAAGCTCGCCATCGTTGGTCGTTTGAGGGGTGTAGGTTAGAACAACACTGAGATCCCATCTCACTCCAGAAACAAATGGCTACTACCAACAAATCAACCAATAACAAATGCAGGGGGTGCTTCGGGGGCAAAAGGAACGCTTGTCCACTGTTGGCGGGAGTGTAGGCTGGTTCAGCTTCTGTGGAAACAGTGTGGAGATTCCTCAAAAAACTACGACTAGCAGCTTCATTTGACCCAGCTATTCTGTCTTGGTATCTTAATTTTTTAAAATTTATTTATTTGACACAGGGTTTCACTATGCAGTTCAGACTCACAGTGATCCTCCTGTCTCAGCCTCCCAGTGCTGGAAGTACAGGCATGCCTGGGACTCTGGGGCACACACGGCATGAGGTACTGAGGATCGAACTTGGGCCCGTGCACTTGCCAGACAGGTGCTTAGACCACTGAGCTATCTCTGCAGTAGCTCCCCCCATCTTGGTATCTTTCTGAAAAAATTGAAAGCATCACACCACAGCTACAAGTGCACACCTGTGTTTACAGTAGTTCGTAACAGCCTTGACTTGGCAACAGCCCAAATGCCCATCAGCTGGTGAGTGGATAAAGAAGATGCGGGTTTTTAATTCAGCGGAGTACTACTCTGTCACAAAGAAGGATAAACCCGAGATATTTCTTGCTAAATGGATGCACCATGAGGCCATACACTTAAGTGAAAGCAATTGGACACACGTGTGTGAACACCACATTGTTTTTCTGGTGTGAGACACTGAAAGCATAAATGAGGGCGTGCAGGACGTGTCTAATCCGTGGGTGCAGCCTGAGACGGTGCTCGGAAGCGAAATGAGTCAGACCGCGTGTGCAGAGGTGCCGTCTCACTAGCGTGGGAGGCTGAAAGAGTGAATAAGGCACACAATGCGTGATGGGTGTTGTGAGGCAGGGAGAGAATGTTCACGTGGGAAAGCGGATTAGGAGGGGGAGGGGAGAGCAGGGGAGGGGGGAGGGGAAGAAAAGCGAAGAGCAAAGGCGAAATGGAAACGGAACTTTTGCACATAAGAACGGGGAGAGAGGTGGAAGGAAGAGGGGTGTGGGGCAAAAGAAGAGCCCAGTTACGTCACATGTGGGCGCGCATTCCCTAGAAAGGTGATCATTACGTATTCCTAAAGTACAATAAAAATAAAAATAACACAAAGCCCACATCGGTGCTATTTCATAATTACAGCCCATGTCACAAGTCCGGAGTCAGATGGAAACAATGGGACACACTCGGTCAGTGTCACCCTCCACGGTCCTTACTGCCTGAGCTGATGGATGGCTGTGCAGTCCCTCTGTGGGGCACGGCTGTGTGCCCCCCACCAGGATTGAGGGGATTCTTGGCCCTCTACTGGAGCCACTGTCCACAAGCCCCACTCCTCCTCTGCCGAGGCCCGGGGTGCATGGGCCGTGCTGCCCAGGGCCATGCAGGTGTTTGGGAGCAGGCCCGGCTCAGGCCGCACCAGGAGCCGCATCTGCTGGCCATCCTGCCTCGTTTCCAAACTGGGTCTGTCCGGCAGCGGGCTCCAGCTCAGCTGGACCACTCGCCCTGGAAACTGTCATCCAGAGACCTGGCCAGGGCTGAGGCTGAGGAGGCTGATGGAGCCTGCGGCCCTGCAGAACCTGCTGTGCAAGAGGAACCGGCTGACCCACCCCGCAGGCCTTGGCCGAGAGGCCCTGAAGCTTCAGGCAGCAGACACCTCAGCTGAAGATGCTGGGAGCAGCCCCTGGCGTGTGCAGCCGGGGTCCCAACAGGCCCGTGAGGACCTCCAGGCTGAACCCCAGGCACACCCTGGCCCCAGCTCAGCCAGTGCCAGGCGTCACGCCTGCTGCCTGTAGGCATCGTCCTGCGACACCAGATGCAGCCACGTCCAACTGGAGGTGGGTGGGCCGCTCGGCCAGTCTGGGGCAGCAGGCCAGGTCGCTGGCAGTCGCCCAGAAGAAGGAGGGAAATTGAGTCACGTTACTGAGAGTGACTGTTCAGCCGGCTTGCGATTTCTAGGGCCGCAGGTCATATTGTCGGCAGCGTCAGCGTGGCTGCCTCCCGTGACCGCTGAATCCTGTCACAAGCTAAGAGTCTCTGCTGTAATTTCTACTTTCCATATACTTTCAAAAAAGCCAGTTGTCAGGACACTCTTCGGGTGTCTCTTTAAAAGCTCAGTGCCGTGTCCAGGGATGGACATGCAGACACTCTTGGGACGTACTCTTCACTGACAGGACTTTGGCTAGCGAGATTAATTTCTTGTAAAAACTCCAAGACACAAGGTGTGTGTCTACCCATAAGGTGAACTCCAGCTGCAGGATCGATCAGGTGGATGGGAGAGGGAAGCTTCTTCCACTTAGCTACTAGCCAGAACACTCACGTTAGAACAGAACGGCTCCTACACGGACACTCCTTGGCAAGGGCTAATGCTGAACAGCTGCTCATTGTAGCGCCTTTTCTTGTCTTTGCTGGATGAACTGACCCAACCCTAAAGAAGCTGTCACAGCTTTGCAGCTTCTGAGGTTAGCGACTTAGCACCTTCGCTGGGGTGGGAAACACTGCCCACCCCTGTGGGGCTGCAGCGGCCACATCCAGAGGCTGGGCTAGCGGTGCCGGGCAACAGCTGAAACATCCACGCCTGTGTCGAAAAGCCCTTGAGACAGGGTTTTCCTTCAATAGGCAATTTCATCTTGGGGCGATTTGTTTAACCTGTTGAACCCAGTAGGTGTCAGAAGACCCAAAGCCCTTGGATCCCTTTTCCTTATTGTGAATTTCCTAGTTATTACCAAGGGAAAATGACCAATTGCATGATCCAAGAGTCTGGGGTGATTAAATAATGTTCTGAATAACGGAATTTTAAAAAATGTATTTAGTACAGGGTCTACAGGGTCTCACTACACAGATTGGACTCATACTAATCCTCCTGTTTTCAGCCTCCCAAGCACTGGAATTACAGGTGTGTACCACCATGCCCAGTCTTAATTGCTGTCTCCTGCACCCCGGGGATGGGCCGGCACGCTGGAATTTTTTTATGTAGCCTGAATCAATGGGCAAAACCTGGAGATTTCTTTGCAGCCTCTGGCTGCAGCTTTCATTTCGTTGCCTGGGGTGGAGGAGCTGCCACCAGGGGCTCCACTGTCCTGCTTTTACTCTTGGGAGTAATTCCACTCCCGTGCTCCACCTCCCCAAGCCACGTGGTGGTTACCACCTCTGTAGCCACGGCCGGCCGCTGGCTGGGAGGAGGGGAACAGGACATGCACAGCCGCTGTGTGCGCTGTCACCTTTTCTCTGACTGCCGGATGTCCGTTTTTCGCCCAGATTTCAAGCGCAGGCACTGTTTTGAGCCAAGTGAGTTTTCAGTGCCGATGGTGCACGCGCCAGCAGTGGGGAGAGCCAGGGTGCTCCACAGTCATGAGCCTCCTGGTTAGCCTGGGTGCACAGGCCTGGATTTGTCTTTCAGTGGTTTGTTTTTTTTTAATGTTTTTTGTGCAAGGTGTCACTGTGCAGCTTGGATTCATAGTGACCCTCCTGTCTTCAGGCCTCCCACTGCTGAGAGTCCAGGTATAAACCACCATGCCCCCAACTTGGTCTCAGGCTCATCACGCCTGGGGATGGGGCCTGTGCAGCCTCTGGTACCAGGGATGGAACTCTAGTCCCTGAGTTCGCCTAAGCAGATCCTTAGTGTGCTGAGCTGTCTCGTCAGCCCTCACAGGCCTGTATTTGGTGTTCTCATACAGCCACGGCGAGAACAGGCCTGCACACGCTGGAGCGGCTGGGCCGTCCCAGCTGAGCCCACTTAGGGCCGGAGGGTGGGTCCTCCCTGAACCCAGTCTGTCCCCTCATTGCTTGATGGGGCGAGGCAGCCCCAGTGGGAGGCTCCCAGAAAGGGTCAACTTCTCACCTTAGTTTTATTTTATTTATTTATTTATATTTTTTTGGTGGGACCGGGGATTGAACTCAGGCCCTTGCGCTCATTCTGCTGAGCCATATCCCTGGCTCTGGGATCGGCGAGACCTAGATTCACGGTCAGCTCTGCCCTCCCACGAGCTGTGTGACCTTCATGCGGCGCTACGTCTCTGCTTCAGCTTACGCACCAAAGTGACGGCACTGATGAGCACCTCACCGGACGTGGTGTCGCACTCTCGGATTCCCAGCCCTCAGGAGGCTGAGGCAGGAGGATCACTGCGAGTTTGAGACCAGCCTGGGCTACCAAGTGAGCCCAAGGCCAGCCTGAACTGCACAGGGAGACCATGTTTTGAAAAGACAACAACAACATCCTCTCACAATAGGTAGCATTTTAGGCTGTGTGGGCTGTAACATCTTTTCTGAGCCACCTGCCTCTGCCCTCACGTAGCGGCCACAGAGTATACGCAGCACAAGCCAGGCACAATTTGATTATTTTATTTTATTATTTGTATTTAGTACAGGTCCACAGGGTCTCACTACACAGATCGGACTTGTAGCGATCTTTCCTGTTTTTCAGCCTCCGGGGCGCTGGGATTACCGGCGCGCCGCCCGGGGGCGGGGCCGGCACTGCAGCCGGGGATCGAACCCCCACCCCTGCGTCTGCCCAAGCAGGCGCTTCGATCCGCTGACCTGTCGGGCCGGTCCAGCGCACAATTTGGGCCTCACACATGTGCATACGCGCACTCACCGCAGCTTACACACGCACACACTGTCGGTGTACACAGTTCACAGCACCCAAAGGCGAGGCAGGGTTCCCAGGGGTCAGACTTGCGGAGCAGCGGGTGGTCTCCATGGCAACGTCGCAGTGCGCCCGCCCTCGTAGGCGCAGTTGTCCGGGAGGAGCTGGCGGGCCGCGGAGCCTTCTGGGAAATGTAGTCCGTACCCACTCGGGAACCTCGGGGCTCCCCATTCACCGAGAGACCCCACTCACGACCTGGAGGAAGCTATTTTCTTCCCGCTCCGGGTCAGCTTCTGTCCAGACCCGATAGATTAGAGCCAGAGAGACTGCGACCCTCTTTCTGGGCGTGACTCCCCACCGCATATCACGCCCCGGAGCATTCTGGGAGTCGCAGGCTAAATTCGAAGCGTGCGCGCTCATCCGGAGCGCAGCCGGTTCGAACCCCGCTGAAACCAGGGACTAAGGGCAGTGAACTGTGGGAGCTGGGTTTGGGTGAACAGATCAGTGTAGGTCTTTGGCATCTAAGCGCGGAGTGACCCCTTGAAGTGTGGGGAGCCAGGGTTGGCGCTCTGTAAAGCCACCTGATTTTGCACAGCTGGTGACTGGAAGCAGCTTTGCGCTGATGGTGGGAATGTAATCTAAGGCCGAGGGGGCGGGGCCTCGGTCCGGGGGCTAGCTCTGTGATTGGTGAACGCCTGCGCGCCAAGGGGCGGGGCCTCGCGCACCAGGGCCTGCCCTCGGGGCGGGGCCTCAGCCCAGAGCCCGCCCTGGGGGTGGGGCCCTGAGCACTACGTGTTGCTATAAGGGTAGGGCCCAAGGGCTGGGGTCTCCCAGGCGGTGCTGGAGAGTAGTCTGTACCCAGTGGACAGTCAGAGACGCAGGCGAGAGACGGCTGGTGGGTATGGGCTCTGCGATCGCTGACTGCGTGGGACAGTGGGCCCCACACTGTGTCCCACGACTGCGTGGGGTGGCCGGCGTGCTTGACCCTCCTGGTGCTGCTTGCAACTCAGTGGGCGCGCTCGAGTGGGTGCGTGGGGCTTGTGAGCACAGCTCTGCCCCTGTGACAGCAGCGAGGCTGTTCGGTGAGCCCGTTGGTGGCCGTGGGTGCGAGGGACGTGTTCTGTGGCCGGGGTGAGCAGCCTAGTGTTACTCATGGAGTTCCACAGAGCCCAGGGTGAGATCAGGGCACGTTGCTTTGGATTTGTGTGTATGTGCCACGCTGTGGCCCGTGGTCACTGGGCGGCCGTGCCACCTGGCTGCTCCACTAGCACGTGGCCAGGGTCGTCTGGGAGATGCCACAGTCCCCGCTGCGTGTGCGAGTGGTCGTGTGACTGCAGGAGCGCCCTCGCGGGCACCTGTGGACATTGGTGCGTGGTGTAGGCGAGGTCCAGCCTGGGAGCTGGACAGGGGTGACGCTGTGCCCGGTGCTGGTTTCACGTTTCACCATCGGGGTGGCTGAGATGCGCTGCGGAGCTGGCGCTGAGTATTTTGGTGGATTTAGACCTGGCTGCGGCAGCGGAGAATCCCAAGGGAGTCTGGAGCGAGGAGCGTGTCCTGCGGCGCAGTGGCGCCCCTGCTGGCCGGGCCTCGCCTCTTGTGGGGTCTGCGGGGAGCTCGCCTGGCTCCCTGCCGGGGCTGCAGGGGCGGTGGTGACCCCTCGCCAGGCGCTGGGGATCAGGCTGCGCGCGCGAGTGGTGCAGGGACCTCCGTGGTCCCTGGCGCGCCGCAGCCTTTGCAACCGACCCTGCGTCTTGAGAAAAAAGACTGCTCACTGATTTTGTTATTTATTTATTTATTTATTTATTTCTACTTTTCTCTAGATTTCTAGTTTTCCCAATGGGAAGAATAGCCCCGGTTTGTGCCGCCCGCCAGGGCACAGGCGCGAGGGCAGTGGCCTGATGGCCGCGACCTGCCTCTGCTGCGTGGCTGCAGTGTGGAGCGCTTGATCCGCCTCAGCGCAGCGCTCGGCACCCAGGACGGCTCTGCTGAGCAAGGCGCAGGTACCCAGGACCCCGGCAGGCAGCGGTGCTGGAGAGCAGGATCGTGGGGGGCCAACTGTAACCCCGGAAACACAGCGTACACGGCCAGGGCCCTGGCGGGAGCTCTTACCCTGAGTGCGCAGGCCTAAAGGTAGTCCCCTGAGGGCAAGGAGCAAGGCAGGTCTGTGATTTGGACAACGGTCTTGTAGAAAACAACATGAGACATATAATTTTAAATATTGCAGTAACCACATTAAGAAAAAGATTAAATAAATTCATCATTAAAATTCATTTTAACAACATAATTAATGGAAATTAAAATTGCTTTTCGGGCTGCTCTGGCCTTCCTTCCACTGGTCAATTGTCACCTGTGGCTGGTGGCGTTCAAGAGGGACAGAAGGGGCGTGGCGTCGCTCAGGGACAGAGTCCTCTAGGCAGGCGGGTAGGAGGCCACGTCAGGAAGTGGTTTGCCCTGCGGCTTGCCTGTTGTCACTCCCAGAGGACCCCAGCCCCCAGGACAGAGTCTAGACACCCAGTGAGTGTGTCATGTGGATGAGCCACGCGTTCCCCGTGCTCCTGCGCCTGAGCCTTCCCTGCTCTGGAGGTACAGATGCACGGCAGTGCAGCCGCATGGACTTCTGAGCCTGCTTTTCACGCTCACCACATGTGCGAGTGTCCTGTGAGAGCGGGGGAATTGGGCACTCACGACTCTCTCCACCACAGCCCCGCCTTCCTGACCTCTGTGCTTCTCTGAATGTGAGCCTCGCGGAGGGGAGAAGATGCTGGCGACTGGAGGGAAAGCCAAGCCCAGGCCCACGGTCAGTGGTGTGCGCCCCTGGCGTGGGAGCGCTGCATCCTGTTGGGTGGCTGGGGACATCTACTCTCCTTCCAGAGAGATTCCTGCAAGCCTGGCCCATTGCCTGACAGGCCCAGAACCGGTTCTGCTGGTACCCAGGGCCCCTCACCATTCCTTTAGCATCCACAGGGCTCTCTGTGTGGGGAGGAGCCCTCCCCAAGGGAGGCCAGAGCCTTGTGGGTCCCCTGGTGAGGATGAGGGGTTCAGCGTAGGCTTAACCAGCCTAGGCTTGCTGCTCCTCTCCCACGAGGCCCATGCTAGTGCAGGAGAATTTTCCCTGGCCAAGCCGGCCAGGTCAAGCCTGAGCTCTCCCCGTGTGATGGTCAGCTGGTTAGAGGCCTTGGCTGCAGCTGCAAGGAAGCTTTCGTCCCGTGTGAAGTGTCCGTGTGCTCTCTGCAGAGCGCAGGCTTAGGGGCTTGCGTCAGAGCCGGACCGCCCTTCTGGAGCCAGCTCCTGTGCTGAGGAGTGCCGTGACCTGCAGCCAGTTCCCTCGCAGCTCTGGGCCTCGGTTTCCTCATCTGTGTCCATGCTGTGGCCCCGTTGGCCTTGGCAGTGGGTGTGAACCGATGCAGCCAGGTGCTTAGAAAACGCCTTGAGTTTGTCAGTGTGCCGTTGATCCGCGTTGCTGTGGCATTTGTGTGGCACAATCTTTATGAGACCATGCTGCACTGCAGTTGCTTTATTTACTGCACGTGTCCCTTCGGCTGCAGCATCCCCAGCTCCTGCTGAGCCTTCCTGGCACCGCATTTCCATGGTGGGGATGTGTCCCTCCAGGCCTCCGGACGCACAAGCGCATGGCACGGGGGTGTGTGATCTCTTGTTTCATTTCAGGCTCCAGTGGCGTTTTCAGACTTGACCATCTGCTTCTCCCAGGAAGAGTGGGGCTGGCTGAGCCCCACTCAGAAGCTTTTGTACGAAGAGGTCATGTTGGAGAACTACCAGAACCTGGTGTCGGTCGGTAAGGTTCGGCTCTCCACCCATCCACAGCCAGTCTGGGAGAGGCTGCAGTCTCAGCGTAGACGGGCCTGCGGAGGCGTCCCTCGTTATAGGTGTTAAAAATAGCTTTATTGACTATAATTCACTCTATTATGATTTGTCCATAATACACAACTCTAGCTTTTAGCATATTCACAGGGTAATATATCTATCGCTACGGTCAATATTAGGACATTTTCATTGTTCAGAAAGAAGCCCTGCACTCTTTATCAATCGCTTCTCGTTTCCCTGCCAACTTACTGCACCAGGTGAGGTCGCTGCTGGCCCTCTTTCTGTCCCTGTGAGTTTGCCTGTTCTGGGCCTTGCGTACCAGTTGGCCTGCGTACGTGTCGGCCTGGTGCCAGTCGGCCTGCGTGCCAGTCAGGAAGTAGCTTCTGCTGCTTAGCCTGATACAAGGAGCTGACAAGTGCCATTCCGAGGTGACGTGACACTCATGTAACACAGATACGGTCACCAATTCTGGGGTCCGGGGGCTAAGGCACAAGCCGCAACACCTGGCCTCTGGAATTTCGGACCTACTGGCTCTACACTGCGGGTTCCTGTGGTGCCCCTCCTGAGGTCTGATCATCTGCGAGGGGAGCGAGGGGAACTCAGGGACGCACTTGCCTTAGGGTTGCCACTTTAGTATGGCAGATACGTTGGAGGACCCGGTGAACGTCCCTAAAGAGATGTGTGCGGCCCCTAGGCGGGGAGGGTTGTGGCACTCCTGGGCTCCTCCGTGCTCACGCCCTGGAGGCCCTGCAGATCCTGTCCTGGGTGCTCAGAGGCTGCGCTGTGTGCGCCAAGACTTTGGGTGGCCTGCTTCTAGCGCTTCCGCTCTCTGGAGTTGGGGGCACCAGACCTCACACACTCGAGTCTCCTATTTGCTTACAATAGATGCTGCTCCAGAGCGGGGACGGGGTTGGAGACCACATAACCCACTCCTCAGAGGTCACAGCGTCCTCGCCTGTTCCCCAGCTGCCCTCCACGTGCCGTGTGCCACACCATGCCACTCAGCCTCCTGCTGTTGATGCAGGGCTGGGCCGACCTCTGGTCCCCACTCATGGTCCCTTCCCATGGTGTCCCCTGTCCAGGTCTTTGCACTCGGAAGCCCCATATCATCACCTTACTGGAGAAAGGAAAGGATCCCTGGATTGCAGAGCCACTGAGGAAACGCGGGGGCCCCGGTGAGTGAGGGGCACGTCGTGGTGTGTCTCACCCATCAGGCTGCAGCGCTGGCATCAGGCGCGGGGCGGCTGTGAGCCGGGGGATTCGCTGCTCACTGTCCCGAAAGCTGGAGGGCTGAGGTCAAGGCACGGTCAGTGTCTGGCTCGTAGGCTGCGCCTTCCTGCTGTGTCCTCGTGTGGCGGGTGAGGGAGCTCTCTGGGCCTCCTCCAGGGCTCCGGTCTGTCCCAGGGCTCTTCCCCAGGACCTGATCCCCTCCTGTCACCATGGGGTGAAGGATCCAGCCTGGGCACGGTAGGCCAGACACAGCGTTCGGGCTGTCGCAGCATAGGAGATAGCCTGCGCAAAAGCTGTGAGATCTTGAGGGGCTGCGCACGATCTGAATGACCCCACCCCACCCCTCAGAACCCCGAGGCCTGTACAGAGCAGCCAGGGTTCAGGGTGAGTCCTTAGATGGAGAATAACCAGCGATGGTGAGCCCCGTCTTGGGCCTGGGTGCTTGGGTGAGCTCTTCCCAGAGCTGCTGCAGGAGCTGCTGGTACTGGCTCACGGAGCAGACTGGGCCCAGACAGGCGCAGAGACTTGCCCTGGGGAGCACAGGGTTGGGGTGGAAGCCTGGCCCCACTGTGTTCCCTGTACTGCTAGTAGTCCCTGCATCTCTGGTTTCTCATGATAGCATGAGTCATGGTTGTGTGCCAGTGTGTATCATTTTAAAAAGTGTGACTCCCCCCAACTCTTCATTTTGGGTACTTTTCAAGGACTCGATTCCTTTGCAGAGAGAGTCCTCTTTGGTGGCCTAGTCCTTCATCACTGATTGCGCATCTGTCTGACACGGTTCATGCTGTGGGAGGACCTGGGGTTGCAGTGTGACAGTGGGAGCCGGTAGAACGGTCCCGCCTCAGGGGTCCAACTTGGAGGACCTCCGGCTTCGGGGGGCCTGGCAGGAAGCACCCGGCTGGCAGGATGGTGAAGACAGAGGGGCGCGTCTTTGTTAGCAAAATACTGTTTCTAAGCTAACTGATGAAATTTAGCCCTATGACATAAAATTAGAAAGAGTCAAAAGTAGTCACATAAAAAAAAATGGGGCTGGGGAGATGGCTCAGTGGAATAAGCACTTCTCTGGCAAGTGCAAGGGCCTGAGTTCAATCCCTGGTTCTGGAAAAAAAAAAAAAACCAGAAACGAAAAAGTAGTCACATGGGGTGATCAGTAACTGCTCGTCTCATGACATTGTCACGGTCATCGTAGTTCTGCTCTTTTCACATTTTGTTCTAGTGGTGATGTTGTAGGAGAAGCCTGTTACATTGCCTTTGCTGCTTCGATTTTCATTTCTGTTATTAGTGGGAACGCAGGTAAGTGGTGTTGCCTGTTTTCTGAGTACTGAGTTGCTAAGTATGGTCCCTGTGCCAAGGGGCAGGACTGGACTGCTTTTCACATTCCGGATAGTTTTGAATTGCTTTTCGCAACTGTCGCCTTGCTGGTCTTCCTAAGTGTAACACCTGAAGGCTAAAGAAGACTCCTGGTTCTTTTTTTTTTTTGTTTGTTCTAAATATCCAAGCATCAAAAACAAATGCAGCTTCGGTTCCTGGATATTTTGATGCTGGACAGGCAGATAGCGCAGTACAGTATGTGTCAGAAATTTTCTGTCATTTTCAGTTCTCACAAAAACCCCGTGAGGCGGGTAATACATTTGAAAGAGCGCAACGGTGGCCAGGTGGCGCAGCGACCGGCTCCTGATGCCGCAGTGACACATACTTCAACTTGAGTAAATCCCAAGTGTGTTTAAAGCAGAGTCGTCAAGCAGGCGTAATGTTGGCCACATATTCAGTCGAAGTTTTCTTAGTGGCCACATGAAAATACCCCAACAAAAATGCAGGGAAGGTTAATTTTAGTACCATTCTTTTTGTAGCTCAGGGTATCAAAAATGCTGCAACACATAGTCCATATTTCTGCAAGGAGACACTCCGCACACCTCGCCCTGGTGCTCACTTGTCCCATCCTGGTGTTGTTGGGGCCCGAAGCGCGTCCCACCCCAGGCGAGCTGCGCCTCAGTGCTCCGTGGCCGTCAGGGACCAGCGGCCCTGCGCCGGGAAGCACGGTGCGGAAGCCCGCGTTCTGCGCAGTTTCTAGTCCGTCTGTCCCGCAGATGGTTGCCGTACATCGTGAGGCACATTTGTGGCCCACTCTAGGTTGCTTATTTTGAGAAATCACTTATTTGTTCTTTTAAGTCTGATCAGGTAGTTTTGCCCCTAGAATTTTTCCTGCTTCTCGGAGTTCAGTATTTTCACCCCTCTCAATAGCTACTCTCCATTCAGCTGCCACTAGGTTGGTTTGCACTGTTAAAGATTTTATTTCAACAGTACTCTTTTGGGGTGTGTGCTGGTGGGAGCCACTGAAGCCGAAATTGGGCGGGACTAGGCCTTGGTGCCTGAGTGTCAAGCTGCCTCAGGCTCGAGGAAAGCGTCCCGACTAGTCAGTGTCAGCCCTTAGTCACCAGGCGACCTTGTGTCATGGGATACTAACTTTGCAAAGGTATCAATAAACGTCCCTACTGTTGTTCTGGGGTCGTTTGCCAATCAGGCGCAGGCCACCATCAGACTCAGCTCTGTCTTCTTGTCTATTTTTTCCTCATTCCTGCTGCCGTTTCTCCCCGAGAGACCAACAGATCAAACCGAGACACCAATGTACAGTGTGTACTTCATAAAAATATAACTTACATCATAAGATTCACCCATTTTAAGAGAATAATTCAATAGTTTGGTCCTGTTCTGTTTGTCTTACATTTATCAAGTTGGATAGCCGTCCCTGTCATCTAGTTTCCGAACATTTTTGTCACCCTAGTAAGATTCCTGTGCCCTTTGTAGCTAACCCTGTTGCTGCCTTCTAACATGGCAACCACGAATCTTCTTTCTCTGTTGATTTGCCCTTTAGATGACATTTCCTATAATAAAAATACATTTATCTAATGAACTATCTGAAGAGTTGAATAGTGTGTAAAATTTATCAGATTGCAAACTCTCCTGAACTGCAGGTATTAATTAAATTCTTCTAGAAAGCTCTTAGTACAGTAATCGAGGTGATCATAATACCCTAAAAGTTATTAATATAATGATTGTTATATTCAGTAATAATGACTGCACTTTTATTATATAAGCTTTGAACGTCCCACGTTAGAAAGTGGAAGTTCAATTTCTTCTTGTCCTTCAGACCCAGCGTCTAGGTATGAGATCAAGAAGCCACCAACTCCGGTCAGCAGAACGAAGCAAATCTGCCGAGAGCCCCTTTCTATGCAAATGAAGAGCCCCACCGGCAGGAGGGCACAGTTACTCCACAGTAAAGCCGTGAAAGGGGCTCTAGTGACGAAGCCTTTGCAGTGCGAGGACTGTGGGAAGCCCTTCAGTCAGAGATCTTCGCTCAGGCTTCATCAGCAGGTCCACACCGGAGAGAGGCCTTACGAATGCAGCCACTGCGGGAAAGTGTTCAGGCAGATCGCATCCCTCATTCTTCATCAGAGAATTCACAGTGAGGCGAAGAGCTATGAATGCGATCATTGCGGGAAAAGTTTCAGGAAACACATAACCCTCATTCTGCATAGGAGAATTCACCGTGGAAAGGAGACACCTGCTGGTAGGTTGGCCTCGAGTCCCAGCACGTCCCTCAGTGCGCAGGCCAGCAGTCCGGCTGTCGAGAACGCCCTCCAGTGCAGGAAGTGCGGGAAAGCCTTTAGTCGCATGGCAGCCCTTTTACTTCATAGGAGAATTCACAGGAAAGGGAAAATACACAAGTGTAAAGCATGTGGGAAGGGCTTCAGGAAGAGCTCAGTCCTTGCTGCACACAGAAGAATGCATAGCAGAGAGAAGGCCCACACGAGTGAGTCGACCTTGCGTCAGCGCACACAGCGAAGACGCCGCTATTTAGAGAATCCTTTTAAGTGCAAAAAGTGTGGTAAGTCCTTTAATAGGATTTCACCACTTTTGCTTCATCACAAAATCCATACTTCAAAGAAACCCTATAAATGTGATAATTGCAAGAAGGATTTTCAGCGGCTTTCAACCTTTATGCTCCATATAAAAATGCATAAGGGAGAGAGGGCTTTTCGATGTAATAAATGTATGAAGGCCTTCAAGCGAAATTCAACCCTTATGAAACACCTGAAAGTTCATAAGAGGAAGAAGAAGTTTGAGTGTAAAGACTGTGGAAAGATGTTCACTGAAATGGCAAACCTTAAAGTACACCAGAACATACATTCTGAAAAGAAGTCTTTCAAATGCAGTAAGTGTAGTAAGGTGTTTGGCCGCCAGACATTTCTTATTGAACATCAGCGAATCCATACTGGAGAGAAACCCTATCCATGTGAGGAATGTGGGAAAGCCTTCAGTCACCGGATATCACTTACTCGACACAAGAGAATTCACAGTGAGGACAGACCCTACGAGTGTGAGCAGTGTGGGAAGGCCTTCAGCCAGAGCGCCCACCTTGCCCAGCACGAGCGAATCCACACCGGTGAGAAGCCGTACAGCTGCAGAACGTGCAAGAAGGCCTTCACTCAGCGCATATCCCTTATTCTCCATGAACGAAGTCACACTGGAGAGAAGCCTTACGAATGTGATGAGTGTGGGAAGGCATTCACCAGTGGGTCAGACCTTATTCGACATCAGAGAAGTCATTCTTCAGAGAAGCCCTATGAATGTAGCAGGTGCGGGAAGGCGTACAGTAGGAGCTCATCCCTGATTCGACATCAGAGCATACACTCCGAAGAGAAGGCCTAAGGTAGTTTCCTGGTGTGTGCTGCATATGGATTTTGAAATGAGATCGTGATGTACTTCCTAGGTAGCCATGGATTTCCAGGCTTACATGTTTCTCCTGCTTCAGCCTCCCACGTAGCTTTTTTGAAGGCTATAAAAGCTAAGAATGAGGCTATCAAAGAAGCAGTGAGAAGCCTGGGAAAATTGTACAGTTATCCTTGACTTATGATGCAGTTATTTCCTATAAACATCACAAATTGAGCATATCAGAAATGTGTTTGAGCCAGGCATGATGGTGCATGCCTGTAATCCCAGCATTTGGGAGGCTGAGGCAGGAACATTCCCTGGAGGTTGAGGCCAGCCTGTGCTACATAGTAAGCTCAAGGTTAGCCTGAACTATAGTGAGACCCTATCATAAAAAACAAAACAACAAAAAAGTGATACCCCTAACCTACCAAACGTGATACCATCGTGGCATAGTACACAGTAGTGTCCACTCTTCCACTGTGTGGCTGCCTGGTAGCTTCCACTCGCTGCTACTACCCAGCATTGTGAGAGAGAATCATGCTGCTTATCGCTAGCTTAAGGCCACAATCTGCAGTGCAGCTTGGGCTGATTGCACGTTGCTTCTCTTCCTTGTAAAGCCAGGAAACCCTAAGTCAGGTCATTGTAAGGTGGGACCAGCCCGAAGTTGTCCTTAACCCTTGCATACACAGAACCACTAGGTGGTGTGCCTCCATTTGAAAGCCAAAGAGCGAAAGTCCTTGGTGACTTTGGATGCGAGGACTTGAAATCTCCCAAGACAAGCTCAGGAAGTTGGATTAGTCTTTGTAAATGAGAGCTATTTTTCATTTGATATTTTACTTGTAGTGTAGTTTTGAAAATGCATCACTGGCCACATGTGATGAAAGAGAATCGCGAAGTCCAGTTTTGTGGATGGGATTTTGCACCTGATTTAAAGTCCTATGCAGGAAGAGTTTAATATGTCTATTCCTCAGAACTGGACTTTCTGCAAGGGCTTTGCTGGCAGACGAGGGTGCCGCTTTCCCCTACCAGCACCTTGTGGGTGAGAATGAAGAAAGCCTCAGGTGGCTGAAGCCAGCATTCGGCGTGGAGCGGAGCATCATTATCTCCAGCGTGTCTTCTCGGGTGGGAGAATCTAGCGCGAAGATCTAAAGCAGCCAGGATCGAAGAATGCTGTGAAGACCTGCTGGCTGGAGGAGGGAGAACTAGGAGGTGCCGAAGAATGAGGAATTTCAGGGAGAAGTTTTGTATTTGGAGAGAAATTGTCTATATTTATACGAATGTTCATTTTCATGCAATGTGTGTAATACGCTTTGAAATATATGTTGTTATAAGCTGAATCTGCTGCCTTAAAATTCCTGTGTTGAAGTGTGATTTGAACCCCCCAGTGTGATGGTGTTTGGAAACACCCGTTTTCCCCCAGTGTGATGGACTTCCACAGTGTGGTATTGTCTGTGAGCTCCCCCTGTGGTGATATTTGGACCCCTCCCCCCAGTGATTGTACTTAGGACCCCCCCCCCCATGTGATAGCACTTGGAAACGAGGCCTCAGGGCTGGATGAGTTCGCCGGGGTGAGGCCTCCGCGGCTGATGTCTAGCCCTTGTAAGACGCGACGCCAGAGGGCTTGCACGCTCTGCACACGTGGGGACGTAAGACGACAGTCATCCGCAGACCAAGAGGATCCCTCCTGAGAAAGAGCTCGTCCAGGTCGACCTCCAGCATCCGGAACCGGGGCTGTTTCTGTTGTGAGTCACCCCGTGGGTGGCGTGGACTTCTCGCACCCCGAGCGTCGTGTGTGGGCGGGCAAGCGGGTTTCCCGTACCAGGCCTTCTCCCTTCTGCTGCTCACTGTGTCTCACTCCCTCTTTCCAACTTGTGGGAAATGTGTTACAAATAAAGCAGAGGTATGTTTAATCACGTACAATGAGGCTCTTCTGTTTTCCTTCTGCCAAAACTACTTTTGAAAATACCTGTATCTCATTGGGACAGCTTTGTGGTGTGGGATGCATGACCACATGGGGCCGGTCTAAGAGAAAACCAAACTGGGAGCTGGCCATTTTAACTGCCCTTCCAGATGGGTAAAGAAAACATTTTTAAGAACCACCATTTGGAGCAAATGGAAAAGCAGAGGGCCCAGCGCATGCCCACTCCCTCGCCCCCTTCTGCTGGCTGTCGGCCCCCTCCACCCTCTGCTCCTGGTCGGCTGCAGTCTGCCAGCTTGGCTGCAGGTCCCTTGGAAGTCTCGGAGCGGGGGGAGGAGCAAGAGGACCCCCGCTCATACTCAGGTGCTGCTTTAGCTACTTTTCTCTTGTTGCTGGCGCAAAATACCTGACAGCGAAAGTGAAGGGGAGGTGTACTTAGCTCACGGTGTGTGCAGGGGTCAGCCCAGAATCAGCTGGCTCCAAGGCAGGGTGGCGTGGTGAGGGGCAGCAGCTCACGGCAGCGGAAGACCGCAGAAGCAGCAAGAGCGGGTGGGGGCGACACTGTCTTCCTCCCTTACGTCCTGCGCAGGCTACCTGCTGCAGCCGGAGTCCCAGCCCTAGCCAAGGAACCAATGACAAACTCTAGACTCAGCCGCCTCCGAAAAGCCTGCCCACCATGACCTCCTGAGGCTTTGGGGGACTTCCCGACACAACACATAGCAGGCACTTTCACCCGTCTCGTCTCATGGCTCAGAGTATTTCTTGGAGCTCATGGACGTGTCAGGAGCGCGTGGGATGGTTGTGCGTGGCCATCTTGGAATTGGGTATGAGAACTGCTTTATTTCTAGCCAGAAATCCCCATCTTATTAGGTCCACTCACAGAACGCTTAGAGCACGTGGAGGCATTTCTGAGGGAGGTTCAGGGCACAATGCCTGGCTCTGGGCAGTTCCAAAGAGCGGGCTCGGCCGCTAGTCCTGAGCACTGACCAAGGAGACAAGCCGCGGTGAAGGGCGAGAGAGGAGCTGTTGGCAGTGTGGCCACACGGGAGAACAGGGAAGGCTCAAGGTCTGCCTTCCAGTACTTGACAGGGATTGGGGGCTTCTAGGGAGCAAAGGCAAGGATTGGGGTCTCCACGGCCGGGGGATTCTCACAGCTGGCAGCATACGTTAGCCTGATGATGTCACGGCCTGGTGTCCGGCATCTCGACTGGTGCTATCAGATCTGAGCGAGCTATCGTCCTTGGAGGGGAAATCTGGAGACAATGGCTCCTGCTGCAGCGGGTGGCCTCAGTTCCTGCCGTGGGGTCCTTACCTGCTCTCGGCTAGTGTCCCCATCATTGGTGGTCTGTGAGGCACTTCTGGAACCCAAGGTGGCTGCCACTTGAGCATAATGACCTGAGACTTGCAGACCTTGAGGTAAGGGACCTGGAACTGGGCATTGCAAAAGCTGGCCGCTGGCCGTCGTCATAGTTCTGTCATTGCTGAGACGGAACATTTGACATTCTAAAGTTGGAGGATGGAAGGGGCACTGTGCCTCGCAGCTTGTAGAGGTGTCATCTGTAACCAGCTGGCTCCAAGGGAGGTGGCATGGCAGAGGGGATCACAGAGGAGAAGCAGCTCCTGGTGCGCAGAAGTCAGCAAAGTGAAGTGGGGAGGAGCGGCAGGCAGGGGCAGCGGCGCTTTCCTGCCCTCGTGACCTGCCAGGCTGCGCGCCCTCGGGGAGGACAGCGCTCACCTGCAGGGAGGGCTTTCCCACGATCCGCACCCCGAGCTGTGCCAAGTAAATTAGTGCACTAGCTGAGTAAGCACACGTCCTTGAGCCCCGTTGTAGGGACCCGTTGGTCTCTCAGTGTGATCTATTGTACCCAGGGAGAAAGGGCAGCAGGAATGAGGAAGACAGACACGAAGACAAGAGCTGCGCTAGGTGGTGACTGTCTGCCTGCTTGGTGAAAGGACCCTCTGAACAATGGGAAGGGCCTTTATTTATCCTTTTACAAAGCTGCGTGTCACAAGGTTGCCTAGAGCCTAAGCCCCCAGAGCCCGGGTAGGATATGTTTCTCAAGACTTAGGCAGTGAGGCCTCATCCCCCCCCCAACATAGGGTCAATTTCAGCTTTAGGGGCTCCCAACACCCAACGTCACACATGACGCCAGCGTCACACTCTAGATTCAGCCACCTCTGCAAGCCCCACCTATAACTGCATGAGGCTTTGTGGGTGCATCTGGACACAGGCTGTAACAGATGTCCCCTGCTACTCCTGGATATTTGCTACTCTTCGTGTTATTTTTATTTTTTGTTTGTTTGATTGGCTGGTTTTGTTGTTTTTTTGTGACAGAGTCTCACTGTGCAGTTCAGGCTGGCCTTGAACTTGCTGCTGTCCTCCTGCTGCGTGCTACCAAGTGCTGGGATGACAGGTATGCGCTGCCGCGCCCGGCCTTGTCCTCAGTCTTTATTTTATTTTAGGGAAGGGTCTACAGGGTGTTTAGGGTCTCACTACGTGATCAGACTCTAGTGATCCACCTGTTTACAGCCTCCCAAGAGCTGGGATGACAGGCACACGCCAGCACACCCAGTCTCAACCACCATCTCAGAGTGCCCCAGGGGCGGGGCCGGCAGGGCAGGCTCAGGGACCGAACTCTACATCTGCTTGCAGGTTCTTTAATCTTCTGAGCTATTTGGCCAGTCCTGGCTTCAGTCTTGAAGGGGGATGAGACAGGCTAGGTAGCTTAAGCGCTAGCATGTCTTGTCCTTACGTGATGAAGCTACTCTTTCCTGTAGTAAGGAGACATGTGATGAAGGCAGGGCTTCTGGGTTCTGTCCTTTTAGCTACCTAATGGGCATCTGCAGGCCTCGCTTCCCACTTCAGCATCATCTTGGCCAACCAGCCGCAGGCCCACGTGTGCTCCTACCTGCTGGGCCTGCGGGGGTTTTCTGAAGATTTCCACTCTTGCTTTGCATGTGTGTATGTGTGCACACCTGTGCGTACACAGTGGAGACTGAACCAGGGCTGTGCAACGGCTGAGCACATGCTCTGCTGCCGGGCTGCACCTCAGCACCTCTGCTCTTACTCTCTTGCCTCTACTGTGCTAACTTTATTGCTCAGATTCTATTTCTGATTTGTTCAGGAACAAATGGATGTCCTTGGCTTGTGACTTTCTTTTCATGTATTTGGTACGGAGTCTCACTACACAGCTCAGACTCATGTGATCCTCCTGCTTTCAGCCTCCCCAGGGCTGGAATTACAGGTGAGCAGCACCACGCCAGGTCTCGGTGGCCGGCTCAGTGCACCTGGGGGTGGGGCCAGTGCGGCATGTGGTGCCAGGGACTGAGCCCGAGTCCCTGTGCCTGCCTAAGTAGGTGCTTAGGCTGCTGAGCTATCTCTCCAGCACGCCACTTTTTCTCTTATGATAGCTCCAAAGTGCTGTTAGATTTCTAAGCACATCTGTAATTATAGATCATAGCTGGTGCAGTGCTGGATCACATACTTTTTATTAATTTTATTAAGAAACAAGTAGCAATGAGACAGTTTCAGAACAGTTTAGTAGGACAGTTTCAATAATTAATACATTGCATAGTGTTTTCTTCTTAGTGGTTATTCACAGTACAAGATGCAGACGTGATATCCTGTCCAAACACTATTAGTGCAAATCTTTCTTCTCATTGAATTAAGAGAAAGTAGCTGTATATCTATCCTAATTAGTTTGTATACACAGATACAAAATGGTCCTTCATTTATATCCCCCTTATTTGTTTAGTTTTGTCAGAGATGGGTATTCCATTGCCATTCAAATATTGCAGGTGTGTGAATTCAGCAAAATAATCCAATACAGTCCACTAGTAAATAATAGTAGTGGGTTATCCATAGGACTGGCAACATCAGAAGCTGTTGACTTGAGCATTTTACAGTTCAGCATATTAATATGGCCTTACTTTTTATACTTCATTTTTATACTCTTCTGCTGGATGGTTAAGACCAAGATAAAGCAAGACTTATATAACAAGAAATGTAACTTTTGTATCTGAGAAAGTCAGTCAAATCCTGAAACCCTGTACTGCAGTTTGTAGATCCTTTGTCAGTGTCAGCCATGTGGATGAGTCAGTCACAGCCATTGCTTGACCAATTTGCTCTCTCACATACATTTTGATATGAAATTTTCCTCATTTCATTCTATTTAAAAGAATATTCCCCTTTCATTTCTTGTTTTACCCATGAGTTTAATGAAAAGTGCAACTCTGCTCTAAAATTTGGGCATAGGGCGGGGCTTGGCGGCACGCCGCGGCAGGCGAGACTGCTTGCTCACAGCGGTGGCGCGCGACGGACAAGCCCGCGGGGAGACAGAGCGCGGCCCGCCGGGAGCGCGCTCGGCCGGGCCCGGCCCGCGCCCCGCCTGCGCGATGCTCTTCTCGCTGCGGGAGCTGGTGCAGTGGCTGGGCTTCGCCACCTTTGAGATCTTCGTGCACCTGCTAGCCCTTTCGGTGTTCTCTGTGCTGCTGGCGCTCCGCGTAGATGGCCTGGCCCCTGGCCCCTCCTGGTGGAATGTGTTCGTGCCCTTCTTCGCGGCGGATGGGCTCAGCACCTACTTCACCACCATCGTGTCGGTGCGCCTCTTCCAAGATGGGGAGAAGCGGCCGGCTGT
>NW_004524958.1:302190-303351 GCF_000260255.1 Octodon degus
ATTTTTCAAGAGTAAACCTTTTATCATGGTAATAAGGGACATATGGAGTAAATGCAGTAGGCCGCATGTCTCAAAACATCAGTTCCTTGTCTCAGGCTGTAATCATGGACTGGGAACCAATTTCTAGATCAAAGCAGTTTTACCAACTACTTTAGAAGATACTATTCTATATCACCCAATACAACTCTTGAGCAGGAAAGCTAATGCTAGCTTCCTGTTGTCTTTTAGGTAACCTAAACTTTACTGGGAGACTGCTCTAATCTTTACTATGAGGATTCACAAGTATGTTTCTGGGTTTTTCTCCTGTTGTGGTTTTCCCAATTCATCTTGTCCGACATTCATTGAGTTATTCCAAGGTAATGCTCATGTTTTCTTTCAATCTCAAAGATTTTCTATTATTTACTCAATTCATTCTTATAGTTCCTGTTATTTTTTTCTAGAACATAGAAGTGGGACATTCTAAATTTCTATGTTTTTTTTTTCTTTTTAACTTACATGCCCTGAGTTTCTTGAATTTTCTTTTGGATCTTCATTACTATAACAGTAATTTTAATTTTTAGAACTTCACCTAATTATTCCTTTTAAAAATAGCTTGAATTTTCCTAACAATGCAACATCTGTTGAATCTTAGAAAAGAATAAGGTTTTTACTTTCCTCTGCTATGACACAATTTTCTCCATTGTGGACTGAATATCCTCTCAGTCTTTTATTATGCTGATATGTTTTGTCACAACTCATTTGTAAGTACTCACTCACATTAAAAATGACAGTTTTGTTACCCTATGGGAATGATCCAGAATTCTTTGAGTGATATCACTGTAAGTTTGTTTGCTGAAGGGAAGATTTAAAGCATTTCTGTATGCATAGGAAGCGGTGAATGTCAATAAGAGACTTGCCAAATTCCAAAATAAAGGCCATAACTAACTCTTCACTCTGTAGCTACTGGAATATCCGTAAGTTCAATGTCTTCATACAATTTTTTTAACATTCTTTTTTGAAACTTCAAACACTACAGATAACACTAAATCCTCTTATTGCCACATCCAATCCCATTCTCAAAAGGAACACTCATTACTTGGATGTCAAGAAATTTTTCTAAGCATTTTATGCTAATATAAATGCATTAGAAATGTATTTCAAAATATAGAAGGGTGATCAAAA
>NW_004524958.1:303451-311572 GCF_000260255.1 Octodon degus
CCCCTTTTCATGCTTGTTGACATTACTTGCCTAAGCTCATGCCTAAGCTCATGCCAATGCCATGTCGTGGCGACGTTCATCGGACTTACTAGGTCTCTGCACACGGCATGCCTTCTCACTTCTCCTTCCCCTCCCCTTCACCCCTCACCCTTGTTCCCTTGGGCCCCTTTCCCTATTGCAAGAAATCTGTCCCTTTGTCCCTCTCTGGTTTTCTTGCTGGACATCTGTGAATCTGTAAGGATGTGCCTCAGTGAGCTTCTCCTTTCATCATCTTGTTTGGCGTTTGACAATCATGACTTACATTTTAAGCTATTTCCTTGGGAGATTTTCTTCCATGATTTCTGTAAGCATGTTAGTGAATCCATCTGTGCTCCCTTCTAGCTTTTCCTCTAACTCCAGTTAACCTCAGACTGCTCTTCTTGGTGTCATCTAGTAGCTGCTGGCTGGTCCTCTCATTCTTTTACTTCTTGGCATCTTTGAGCAGTTTATTGTAATTCGCTATTTTGTCCTCAGTATCAGGCACTCTGTCTTTATATTGTCATCTCTGCAATGTATGAATTTTTAATATAGACTATATTGTTTTTTAAATCTTTTATTTATTTTACTCTCTCTCTCTCTCTCTCTCTATCTCTCTATCTGACACAGGGTCTTGCTATGCAGCTTGGACTCATAGTCATCCTCCTGTCTCAGCATCCCCAGTGCTGGGATTACAGGCTTGCGCCACCATGTCTGGTTTTAGTGGCTGGCACAACACAGGGCCCTGACATGTGGTACAGGGATTGAACCCGGGTCCTTGTGCTTGCCAGGCAGGTGTTTAGGCTAAAGAGTTATCTCCCTGGCCCCTGCAATGTACAAATTTTATATTGTTTTTTATTTAATGCATTTCTTTCTGACCACTTTTAGAGAATTTTATGTTCTTGTTGAGTCTGTTGTTCAAATTCTGAACTGCTGTGACAAAACTATCCAGTTTTTTAAAAACTTATTTCCCCAAAATTCACTTTTGGTATATTGTATAAACTTCGTATGAACTTTTAGCTCATGTCTTGGAGTTACCAGAGGTGGGAACTAGAAAAGTGAGGAGAATTTGTGGCTTATATGAAGAGTTTTAGCAAGATATTGCCTCCCTGTGAGTAACTTGGAGCTGTGAGTGTCCAGTGGTAGTATTCGCTCCTATTATTTAAGTGATTTCAACTCTGTCCCTATGTTTTGCCAAAAGACTTGCTTCTGTTTCCAACAGCACCCACGGATTCCGTCCTGTCACACTGCCCTACGACAGTCCTTGCAGTCACACGTCTCGCTCCGTCTGTGCTGCATGCACACTATCGCAGCTTCTTGCTTGTGGTTGCTCTGTGGGGAGGAAGGTGAGGCGAGGTGGGGAGAAAAGGAGGTTGTTGGACACGTGGTGTTAGGCACCAAGGGACAGGCCTCAAGCGGGGGACAGCGGTAGGTGAGAAGAAAAGGTTGATCTGTGTTTGGATTTTTTTGGAGTACTTTTCATTGAGCTGGAAGTTTGGTATTGAGGGGCTTTAGAGGATATTTTGTGGGGCTAGGGGTGAGACATGGGAGGGAGGGTTCGCTTTGTGGTTAAAGAAAGCTGTGTGGTTGCCAGAACCCCCTTATAGAGAGGAAGGTAACCTAGGTGAGCGGGGAAGCACCAGAGGCGTAGGACGGGAGGGCCCAGGAATCGCCGGCGAAGGCAGGAGTGATGACAAGAGGTAGGTGCAGCGAATCTCAGAACTCGCAGGGCAGTTTGCGTGTCTTCAAAAAGAACAAAAAGTATGTTACTAAGATTGTCTCAGGCATTTGAGGAGAAAACAGAAAGTAAAGCACTGAGATGAGGGGAGAAGCTAGAGTTACTACATCAGAAGCAGTGGGCAAAAAATAGAGCAACAACCTAAGAGACCCAGGAAGTCATAAAAGAACATAAAACACAATGCCGGGTCATTAAATAAATTAAGACACCTACAAAACCCACAACCAATAAGATGTCTGATGGGAACACAGATGAGATTACCTCAACGAGACCTTGCAAGTGTGACTCCCAAGCACCCGCGTACCTCTTTCTTTTTTCTCTTTCTTTCTTTCTTTTTTCTCTCTCTTTCTTCCTTCCTTCCTTCCTTTCTCCCTCTCTTTCTTTCTTTCTTTCTTTCTTTCTTTCTTTCTTTCTTTCTTTCTTTCTTTCTTTCTTTCTTTCTTTCTTTCTTTCTTTCTTTCTTTCTTTTTTTCTTTCTTCTTTCTTTCTATCTTTCTCCTCATCCCAGTTGTTCCTTCCCTTTGAACAGATTCCTGCCCTTTCACGGTATCTGTTGTGCCTCTCAGATGGTGTTTACTCTTTCAAGTTCTTACACAATTGTTGAATTCCCCTTATTTTGGTTGGTGAAATTCTGTATCATTTCTAATTTTTTTTACTATTTTTTTCTCTTTAAAAATAATAATTTACAGTAAAATATTAAAACATAATAAAATCAAATAAAAGTAGTAAAAGAAACTTTTCTACTGTTCTGGCCACTCGGCTCCTTTCTCAGGCTGGGATAAAGAAGCAGAGCTCAGGGCGGGATGTGTCTCTGTTCATGCTGGAAGTCTAAGGCGGAGGCTGCGCAAGGGCAGCGCTGGGGGTGGAGCTCTGCTTGCAGCATGAACGAGGAGCGATGTGCGCTTCCAGCCCGGCGCAGCTCGGGCTGACATGCTTCTGGCTGCAGGGCACCTCAGGAGGGGCTGCCCAGCCCCAGCCTGTCCGGGGGACTCCCACCCCTGGTCTGTTCCCCGACTGCCAGCAGTCTCCCTTGACTGTCCTTGCCTTATGCATTCTGGGGACTTGGAGTGTGAAGCCACTAAGAGACTCCTCTGGGACCCAGGCTCAAAGCCCAGCCCTTTCTCACAGTAGTCTCCCCACCAGCTCCTGTTCAGCACAACTGTGTCCTGGGGTATGGGAGACCACGTCCAAGGTGCCAGTTATTGGGGACCCCTGCAGTGAGTCCCCGGTCTCCTGCCAAGTGTTAAGGTGCATGGCAGGAAGAAAGAAGAAGAGATAACACAGGGGTGCAGTAGGGATCTCGGATGACCAGTTGTTCTGTAGGACCAAAGACCTCCAGGCACCCAGAACCTTGGTATTATTCATTGCATCTGAGTCAAGGACAGTGGGTGAGGGCAGTGGGTGTTTCCAGGAACAGTAATGTCGACTACAGTGGAAGAACAAAGCATTCTTGCAAGGAGAAGGATGAGCGGCAGGGGGACAACAAGGAAAGGAGACTTCCCCAGGTTCCCTATCGCCTTCTGCGGGTCTTAGCTTGCCCTGTGAGCGCCACAGCAGTCACTAGCCCTAGGGCTTCCAGCTGTGGCTTCCTCATCCCATTCTGCCTCGAGGACGAGCTTGGACTCAACTACTAGCGTGTGGTCCCCAACACTCGGGTGCTTGTGCTGCAGTCACCAGCTGGACTCTGGAGGCCACTGAGGAGGAGCACCCCGTGTTCTTACTGCTGTCTCCCAGTGCTGAAGAGTCTCCTGGTCCCAGTGCAGGCCTCCCTTTCTCCCTGAGCAGAAATGCCATTTTCACTTTCCCTACAGCTGTTGGCCACCCCGCTGCTCTCACGGCCCTGCGTGGTCTCGCCCTGGGGGGTGGTCTCTCTCTGCTGCATCGCGTAATCCCACTTCCTTCTCCACGTTGTTTCTCCAGGTTCCTGTGTACGCTGCACTCACTCCGGCTCCTGTCCAAGCCCTCGTTTCCCAGGCTCTGCACACTTGGCCCTGGAGACGCGGAGTTGCTGGTACTCACGGCTCCTGCATTGTCTTCCGCTCTGGAGTGGGTTCTTGTCTCTGCAGAGAAGGAACTTCTGGATGTGTCAGTGACAGGTACACACAGATATTAGAGAAAATAGGGAGGGGATTTCAACTTGAGCTAGAGCACACAATTTTAATCTAGCTGACCAGACTGGCCCATTAACAAGCAACTGAAGCCAACTTTCGTGCATTAAGGTGGACTCACTTCTAGTTCGCCCATTGTCTGAGTCTGGAGAAGACTTTATGGCTTGAGGGGCCAATTTGGTTTCCAAAAGAGGATTATTTCTGCTTGGGTCAATCTCAAATTTGCAGTGGCTTTGCTGGAATCTAGGTAACTATAGTGTTGCAGAAAAATCACTAGCAAACCAAATGGAAGACTCTTGGCACCGAGGAGTCAGAAGGCAACTTTTATTATGCTAGCAGGCTGATGGGAACTAATTCCAAATCACCGGCCCAGACTCAGGTTTGAGTTCAGTTTAAATACAGCTTTGGAAGTACAAAGCTGATAGCGGGTTATTACATGATAAGTTACATGGGATGCAAGGATTATGTCATATATTGTCAGGCAGAGTTGTCCGAAGCAGGCTTACTGAAAAGGAATTGTTTATCATTCGACTGGAGCATCCTGGGGAGGAGAGTGTGTTGTGAGTGGAGCGAGTGCAGTTGAAAGGGCCCCTGACTGGGCCAGTGTGTTCTGGGTGCAGGTACAGCCCCCGAAGCAAGCTAGGACGAAGATGCATGTGAATGCATTTCGGATTGAAAAGCACAGGCTCTGCAGCCGGACATGGTCAAGCTGACCTGGCCAGCTGTGTGGACAGTGCAGCTGGATGCAGACAGTCAAGGTCAGCCGAGCTCAGCAGTCCCGCTGTGTGACAGGCGCCTGGAGCACAGGCACGTGCATAAGCACATAGTCACTGATTTTTAACTCCTACTACAAAATGCCTGTAAGTTTGCTCTTCTATAATTGTGTCCCTACAGTGGGTTTAGGGACATGACTGGAGACTTTGCGGTGTTCGTGGTAGTTGAATGTCCTTGTGAATCTCCGCATGACTACAGGTGCGAAGGGAGCTGAGACACGTTGTGCAACCTTAGTGTGGGGGACCAGGCTATGTGATAGACTGATGGGGGCAAACTAGAGGCCCGGAAGGCAGCTGCTGACTTGCTTCAGGAATAGGGAGGTTTTTACAGAAGGCTGCAGGGTCCTGGCTGGTGCGATGCAATCCCAGAATTCCAGCACTCCTGAGGCAAGATAACACCTGCTGAGGACAACACGAAGGGAGCAAGTGCCCAGGTGTGGGGAAGGATCTGTTTCCTTCGGGATGCTAACCTGGCCTTCGTACTCCTAACCTTCT
Organism: Octodon degus; assembly: GCF_000260255.1. NCBI lineage: Eukaryota > Metazoa > Chordata > Mammalia > Rodentia > Octodontidae > Octodon > Octodon degus. The sequence continues at coordinate 308,581 of NW_004524958.1, forward strand.
TCTTGCTGTGGCAGGCGCTTGTCCAGGGAAAGTGCACTACCCCTCCCCCTGCACCTCTCACTGGCTAATAAAACCGGGCCAGCTGAAGAGGCCTTTGTCTTTGCCCAGTCTGAAGTGCGGACCTCCCAGTCCCCCTGTACCTGCAAACTGGCACCCTTTTATATTGATCACAGTCACTGTGAGAAATTTGTACCTGTACAGTAATCCTTTTCTTCTTCCCCCATTCTCCTGCCCTCCCTCCAACCTGTCTTCCCCTCCTTATTTACAAAAGCTGTGTTTCCATCTTTTTTTTCCTTCTTTTTTTGAGACAGGATCTCACTGTGTAGCTCAAGCTGGCCTTGAGTTCACGGTGTAGCCCAGGCTGGCCTTGAACACACAGTGAGCCTCTGAGTGCTGACACCGCAGGCATGCACCACCATGCCCGGCTCCATTTCCCCTCCTCTATTCCTTTTCCACTCCTTCTCTTCCCTCCCCTCCCTTATCTGCCTTCCCATTTGAACATTGTCTTCCTGTTTCTCAATATCTATCTTCCATTTTGGTCCTTATTTATGCTTTTGGTTTCCTGCACAAGAAAAATAATATATTTAAACATATGTCAATGTCTTTCCTTTAAATGTGTTGTGTCAAGGTGCTACCATTTACCTAAAAAGACTCAAGATTACCCTTCTTTATTTTAGAGTAGCGCTCCACTGTATATAAAACCCACGTTTTTTCTACTGATGAGCATTTGGGTTGTCTCCAAGATAGAGCTACTACAGATTGCATGGCTGTGGACACGAGTGTGTGTCAATTGCTGTGGTGTTATGCTTTTAACTCCTGCAAGAAGAAACCAAAATGGAAAAGCCTGGGTCAAACGGAACCGGTTTTGGAAAAGTTTCAGTTTTTTGAGGAATTTCCATGCTGGTTGTATCAGCCTACACTCCCACCGACAGTGGAGAAGGGTTTCTTTTCCCGCACAGCCTTGCCAGCAATTGTGATACACAATTTCTTCATGGTGGTCACTCTTTCTGAGTGAGGTGGAATCTCAGATGACCAGGGATGCTGAACATGTCCCATTCCTTTTAAGTGCTGGTTGGGCATCTATAGACCCAAGTTAAGAGCCTTTTTTTTTTTTTTTAGCAAAAACCAACAAAAAAATGTTTCTAAATCCTTGGATGTCTCTGAAGAGCACACAAGTCATGCTTTTAAAGAGTAACAGAAGGGCCAAGGAGGTTTCCTGTGTCCCTGCGATGGTCTCTGGCTGGGGGAACCATGGTGGATGCATTTCTCAAATACATGTTTGAGAAAAATGTGTATTCTGTTTGGGGCTGATTTATTCTATAAACATCAAATAGATTTAGTAGACTGACAGTGCTGTTCAAGTATCCACAATCTCTGCTTTTCTGTCTCCAAGTTCTATTAAGATTGACACTGAAATCTCCAGTTATAGTGGGATTTATCTTTCTCCTTGCAGTACCATGAATTCTTCTGCCAGTTTCTGGTGTGCCTCACATCCATATTCTGAGCCAGGACAGCTAGAGGGGAAACCGAGCTCTAACTCTGCAGAGTTCTAGTTTTTATTTAAGCCCTGCAGCCCAGGGTTATCCAGAGACCAGAGGAGATCCCGTGCCCCATTTGTTTACTGTCTCCCAGAATTGCTCATTTTCCGATGTCTGATATCTTGAACACCACGGTTCCATGCATTTTGTTGAGGTTTTTTCTTGTTTTGTACAAGCTGAGCCATTCTGTATGATTCCATCTTTGCCAGAAGTGTAGGTCTCATAAACATTTAAAGACAGCAGGAATCGCTATAAATCTAGGATTAAAAAATGTTTTAATAACATGAAGTTAACATTCTTACACATGTACAAATGTGTTTTTGAATTTTTGCCAAATGTTTTTGGGTAATAAACGGACCACAAATAGACATATTGTAATGGACCTTGGCAGTCTGCCTGGCTTATCTAAAGTAGTGTCTAGCTACAGCGACGTAGAAGAGTAGATAGTTTTATGAAACTGCTCAGAGCTGCCTTACGCTGCCGTCCAGACTGGGATACATCACTGAAGCGCTGCACTTCCTTCCATTTTGTTTTCTCCATTAGTAGTGCTTTTCCTGCCAGCAGAGAGTGCCAAAGATACCACATTCTGTGAGTGTGACTCAAATTGTTATTTCCCCGTTCTTCTTTCCCCTGACTTTTCTTTTCCCCCTTTGGTGCTGGGAGCCGAGCCTGGCACCAAGCCCGGCTTCAGTGCTGAGATGCACTGCCGGCCAGCCCAATCTGCACACCAGCAAGCCCGTGAAGTGAGGTGCTGCCAGTGTCTTCAGTGTGTTTTGGTGAAGGAGATTTCTGTAAGTCCAAATGTACCACATTACTATGATTTGTGAAGAGCTGGACTTCTGGATTTTTGAAGACAGGGCACTTTTTTTCTTTTTCTTTTTTTGGAGACAGTGTCTTACTATGCAGCTCAGGCTGGCCTTGAGCTTACTTTGTAGCCCAGGCTAGTCTTCATCTTGCAAGGGTCCTCCTGCCTCAGCCTCCCAAGTGCCGGGATTACAGATGTGCACCACCACGCCCAATAGGGAGGGCACTCTTTCTGGCTAGTTGTTTACCACAAAGGGCAGAGCTTCAGGGGAGCAGGAAATTTGTTTTTGCCTAGCGATTCTTGAAACTTAACATTGACTCTAATCATGTGGGTATCTTATAAAAATGCAGCCTCTGAATTGTTAAGCCTGGGTTGAGTTACACAGTTCCAGAATTCTCATAAGCCCTCGGTGGCCCCTGCTAGTCCTCATCCCACACATTGGCTGTGTTCCATCCTTGAGCCTCCAGTCACCCTGCCGTACTGCAATTGGAAAGAGACTTTAGGATTCTTTATCCTATTTTTAAAATATAATCTAATTTTTAAATGTTTTTATCATATTATATAGGGACTTAAAGTTCAACATATCAATACTTGATGAAAAATACCTGTTCCTTATCATGCCTAAGATGTTTGAAATGCAGTGAGATAG
>NW_004524958.1:318297-338946 GCF_000260255.1 Octodon degus
GTTTTAAAACTTGTCTCTCACTGACTGACATTTATGGCAATTTCTGTCAAAAGCATTACACTGTGCTCTCACCCAACTTATTCTCTGGATCTGGTGCTACATAACTTCTGGCTCTGCCCCAAATTCAAGACAACCATGAAAGGCAAATATTTTGAACTGATTCAAGACATTGAGGCAGCCATGACAGTGTTAACTAAAGTCACTAATGAAAGAAAACTTTCAGTACGGCTTCAGAAGAGGCAAGGAATTGTGGCACATGCCTGTAATCAAAGCACTTGGGAGGCTAAGACGGAAGGATCACTGAGAGTTCAAGGACAGCCTGGGCTACAAAGTGAGTTTGCACCATCCTGAACTGCATATGAAACTATCCCTAAAAGTTTAAAAAAATAGTGGCAAGAATGATGGGATAACTATTTGAAGCAAGGGGGAAATAATGAGGAATAATGGCAATGTTTCTTAATGTAATATTTGTTTTATAAAATTTGAACATTCACCATACTCTGATCACACTACCACATAAATTCTGGAAAATTTGCTTTTTCCACACCTAAGTCATTTAGCCAAATACATAACATTATCTGTCCATTCTTTTAAACTGCTGGGTCAAGTCATGACTCTGATGGAACTTAGATTGTTTCCAACCTTTTAGGTACCAACTATCCTGCCCACCAGTGTGTACAGTAGTAAACATTTAAAAATTTCACCACTTTCAAAAGTGACAGCGAGCACTTATTTCTTCTTAGCACTCCAAATATTTGATACTACACTCTTGAAATTTGCATCTCAGTACAAGTGAGGTTAGACAGGAACTAATTTATTTGCCATCCGATTTTTTTCTATGATTTATAATTATTTTCCATTCCCAATTTTGTCTCATAGCGTCCTTTGGGTAAAGTGGCCCCCTTTACTGAAACACTTCTGTCTGCTAGACTTCCCAGGTAGCAGTTTCTACTATACTTTAACATGTTTATTCCTTTTTTTTTTTCCTTTTCCATTTTTAGGACAGGATCTACAGGGTCTCACTACATAGATCAGACTCAGTGATTCTCCTGTTTTCAGCCTCCCAAGTGCTGGGATTACAGGTGCGTACCACCATGCCCAGTCTCAATGGCCATCTCAGCATGCCCCGCAGGTGGGGCTGGCACGGCATGCAGGGGATCGAACCCTGGCCACTGCACTCCGCCTAAGCAGGTGCTTTAGTCTGCTGAACTATCAGGCTGGCCCCTTTATTCCTCTTATCTTTTAAAACATTTAAAATTTTTATTCCACTGAGACTTTGCCTTTATTGGTAGTTTTTCACATTATCCCATGTGTTTAATGGGATCCACAAGGAAAAGTTTAATTGTACAAGAAACCATTGGTTTTCTGAATAATTCTGATAATGGCAAATTGTTTATCCAAAAAGTTGTACAAATCACACTCTCCTGCATCAGTGTACAGCAGTAGTTCCTTTCCTATGCATTAGAATAAATTTATTAGTATGTTGAATTTTCACTAGTTTTAACTGTAATTCTGATCACAGTGAGATTCAGTATTTACCACATGTATACCATTACTTGTTACTTTGTCATATTCTTTACTAATGGGATGAAAAGTCATTTAGTAATTAGGAACACTTTTATGTTAAGAATATGGATTTTATAGGTTACTTATGTTGCAAAAACTTTCCCCCAATCCAGGAATTAAAGAATCATTTATACTGTTTGACCATATAGAACTTCCATACTAAAGAAGTTATACAACCAATCTATGATTCTGTGTGTGGGAAAAGTGAAAGGGCCATTTGACTCTTACTCATTTAGAATGGATATCCTTATTTCATTAAATGTTACATGTCCTCTAATTTATACTCCACAGCCAAACAACTTGGAGTTTTCATGCAGAATGAAAAAATGATTTTTGTGTAGAACATAATCAGATTTTCTAAGTACTCTTGGTTTCCTTAGTACTGAGACCACTGATGTGAAATGTCACTTGTATGCATTTTCTCTTATGTGTAAGAATGTATATGTATGTCACACAGCATTTTTTTTTTCCAGAACCGGGGATTGAACTCAGGCCCTGTGCTTGCCAGGGAAGTGCTTATACCACTGAGCCATCTCCCCGGCCCCCATGTCACACAGTATTTCAAAACTTTAAAAAATGACAAATTTTTTGAGGTAAAATCTGTGGATTTCTACTGCTGATATCTGTGTAATACCAAAAAATTCTCATAGAGGTTCAGTGTATACTCATTTCTATCCTCCAGTAAACTTTCGTCATTCTCTTTGTATCTGTATTTATTGGTGCATTTCTTACTGCACTGACTGCATGTTTCATGAGTAAGCCAACAGGAAGCCAGGATAGATATAAGGCAATAGAAGTGTTTTGAACTTTGGAGAACTATAAAGCACAGGTCTTCCTAAAGGTATTACTATTCATTTAACTGCATATCTTATCAAGCCACTCTGAGTATTGATTGACCTATAGCTCTGGTTTCTTTTCCCCTTTAGTTTTCAAATTTTAGAAATGTTACAACTTTTATTTCTTTTTGAGACAGGGTTTTACTATGCAATTCAGGCTGGCCTAGAACTCATTTTGTAGCCCAGGCTGGCCTTGAACTTGCAGTGATCCACTTGCCTCAGCTTCCAGAGTGCTGGGATAACATCAAATTTTCTGAATTGTGTTTCAAATTAGTATTTTGCTTTTGTTTACATGTGATGAATACATCTCAGTAAATGCTTTTTTTAAAAAAAAAGGGAAAAACTAGCTTCTGGCAACGTGCATGCCTATGCTATTTTGCTTACCATGTAATAAACACATTCTTCTTGAAGCCACTATCTTACATACATCATAAGATCTTATGATCATCCTACTTTACTAGATCTCACCACTCAAATTACTATTTCTACTTTAAAAATCTTACATTCTTCCAGACCAATGTTACTGCTTATTTTTGGTTCATGGTTAGTTTTTATGCCATGGTTCCTTTTTATTTTACACTATTTATTAGTTTATGGTAGGCACTCTGCTAATATTCATATATAATTTTCCCATTGACTTTGAGGTAGTACCAATATCCCAACAAGATGAGTAAGACTAAAGTTTATAAAGAACAAAATGCTACCCCTAAATTAGGGCTAGAAAATGGAAAAGCAAGGACTGCATCCCAGAATATATTAGTGTTGGAATGAGTTCCTAAATCTGGATATGTTCAGAGAATTAGATGGATACTGACATAAGGGCTTTGTACTGTAGTGTGGAAAAAGGAATTGTGGGTCAGGGAGATCTTTTAAGCTATCTTAAGGAATGTGTACTTTAGCCTAAGAACTATGGGATATCACCAGGGGACTTTTTAAGGAAATATGACTAAAACTTTTATACTAAAAATACAAATTTGGTTGGAATGTGGACAACTGATAGAGGCAATAGGGAAGACAGGGCAGCAAAATAGAAAGCTATTTTCATAAGGATCTATGTTAAATAGATTAATATACATATGACAAAGATGATGAAATCCAAGTGGATTAAGGGGGTCAGATTCTGGACAAATTTAGGAGATAAAACCCACAGGTCTTGGCAACTGATTGGATGGAGATGAGGGAGAAAAGGTCAAGAATGCTTCCATGGTATGAATTTTCTCATGATGAGCAAGGTGTGCACGCTGCCTGAAAGATTTTCTGCAGTCTTTACATTCATAGGGTCTCTCGCCAGTATGAATTCTCTGATGTAGAGTAAGAGATCCACTATAGCTAAAGGCTTTCCCACAAATATTACATTCATAAGGTTTTTCTCCAGTATGAATTCTCTGATGTTGAGCCAGGCCTGCATTCTGGCTAAATGTTTTCCTACATTCCTTGCACATATAGGGTTTTTCTCCAGTATGACTTCTCTGATGTTGTGCCAGTGATGAGCTGTTGCTAAAGGCCTTCCCACATTCGACACATTCATAAGGTTTTTCCCCTGTATGAACCCTCTGATGTTGATCAAGGTATGCAACCTGGCTGAAGGCTTTCCTACATACTTTACATTCATAAGGTTTCTCTCCAGTATGAACTCTCTGATGTTGGGCAAGGTGTGCATATTGGCTGAAGGTTTTCCTACATTCTTTACATTCATAGGGTCGCTCTCCTGTATGAATTCTCTGATGTACAATTAAGTATCCACGATGGCTAAAGGCTTTTCCACACACATTACACACATAAGGTTTCTCTCCTGTATGAATTCTTTGATGTTGAGCAAGGAATGAACCATTACTAAATGCCTTTCCACATTCAATACATTCGAAAGGTCTCTCTCCTGTATGAACTCTCTGATGCTGAGTAAGATGTGCTATCTGGCTGAAGGCTTTTTTACATTCCTTACACTGATAAGGTTTTTCTCCAGTATGAACTCTCTGGTGTTGAGCAAGGTGTGCATTTTGGCTGAAGGCTTTCCTACATTCTTTACATTCATAAGGCTTCTCCCCTGTATGTATTCTTTTGTGTTGAGCTAGGTTTGCACTCTGACTGAATGATTTCCCACATTCAACACATGCATAAGGTTTCTCTCCAGTGTGAATTCTCTGATGGAGAGTAAGGGATGAGCTCTGATTGAAGACTTTTTCACATTCATTACATTTCAAAAGTTTCTTTTCCATATAAACTTTCTTGTATTTCATTTCAACAGATTTTTTCCGGTAAATTCTCTTTTTTGACTCATGTTTACATGCTCTTTGTTTTGCAGGGAAACTGTGTTGTATATCTAGTATTGCATCCTTCTGGAATGTTTGCCAAGACTTACTATACTCATTACTTTGATCTTCAGGGAAGACTTCTTTATGAGTGATGATCACCTGACTAGAATGTACCTCCTGACTTCTCAACTTGTTCTCAAACCAGTCCTCACTTTCAAAATCTTCTTTCAAATTGGGATAATCAAAAGAATAACTAAGATGGCTTCTTTCCATTGTCATTACTTTGGCCGAGTCTTCATTAATATCTTGTCCTGATGAAAATTCATTGGATCTAAATACAGATTCCCGATCTAAAAGACATTAAGAAAATAAATGAGTTGCATTTACTCATTTTAAGATAAGAAACTTCTAAAACAAAACTAGAAAAATACAATTAGAAGAAGTTCAAGGATTTAACAACTTTTAAAGCAGTCTAAAGACTATGTGATCACAAATAACAAGGGCTTAACAAAGCTGATTGAAGAAATAAATTAATCTCATGTAAGCAGTAAACTGTGTATCAGAAAAGCACAGAAAATTGAAAGGCCTCATGTAAAACTATCATTTTATATCTCAGGTAGCTATACAATCTTCCAAAACCTTTTCTCTCTTGTTGCAGGTTACCCTGCAGTCAACTTAATTACCTTAAAAAGGAAAATGTCAAATTAATCATATATAACTAATATAACACTTCCACTGGATTCCCAGAGGTAAAAACATACCAGAATTCACATGAAATTCACTGATTACACTTTTGCAGTTACAGAAAGTTCACCATGAAAATCATTTCCTACATGATAAATTCCAACTAAATATAAACTTCAATTGACCCCTAAAGTTAATTTTGTATCATATATCTTTCTTTTATTAATACAATCTTCTAGCTTCCATTTTTCAGTCTCAAATTAGAGCACTTCCTTTTTTCCTTATCTTTTCAGTACTGAGGATTAAACTAAGGGCCAAGAGCCTTGCACTTGTTAGGCAAATATTCTACCACTGAGCTATATCCCTAGCCCTTTGCTTCTGGTTTTAAGACAGGATTTTGTTAAACTAACCAAGTTGAATGGGATTATAAACAGGTACTATTGGACCTGGTTTTTGCTTTTTTTTTTTTTTTTTGGCGGAACCGAGGATTGAATTCAGGCACTTGCACTTGCCAGGGAAGTGCTTATTCCACTGAGCCATCTCCCCAGCCCCTGGACCTGGCTTTTAATCAATTCATATTTATACTTGCTTATGCCACTTTAGTTAGATGGTTATTCCACTTTTTTAAAAAAATGTATTTAGTACAGGATCTACAGGGTATCACTACACAGATCAGACCTTCCTGCTTTTCAGCCTCCCAAGTTCTGGGATTACAGGCATGCACCACCATGCCCAGTCTCATTTGCCATTTCAGTGTGCCCCGGCTGTGGGGCTGGCAGGATAGGCCGGGGATTGAACCTCTGGCCCCTGTGTGTGCCTAAGCAGGTGCTTTAATTCACTGAGCTACCTGGCAAGCCCATTTTATCTCCACTTTAAGAGCACTACATTTGCTTTTCTTTTTCTGTAAGGTTTCTGTCTCAGTATCTGCTTTACCGAATCCCTTAATGCCTTTTTTCACTTGAAGTTCTACTCACAAATTTTCTCTTTACTATGACTTTCCCTGACCACCCAATATACATATTTATCATCTCCCACCTTTTACCTCACTTTTACTTAACATATTACATGCTAATTTACTCTATCCTCACTAGACTATACATTTTCATGTGCAGAGATTTTTTTTCTTTTCTCCCTTCAACATGCATCATGTAGAAGAGGATGGGCATGTAGAAGATACTTAGTATCCACAGAATAAATAACGAACCAATAACACAGGAAATATCAGAGTAACTCATCTTCTCAGAATGATTTGATTGCATAAATTGGGTAAATGGGTAAAAATAAATGGAATATTACCATTGGACTGGATATGATACCATAGCAGTTAATGACATCAAATAAAAAAATACTAACAATAATACAGTTTGAGACACTAAACTCTGCCTCAATTCCCTTCCAAACTCCAACCTCCCTTCTAATGAAACAATTACATATCATTTTCATGAGTGTCTCCAGGAATATCAACATAAGGATGAAGTCCTACAGGCTCACTGGTGGAGAACATGAAATGACTGCAAGGTAGTACTGAACCTTAGTTAGCTAAGATTTATCTGATAAAACAGTGGTAAGAAGGTACAAACGCAAATATGGTCATTTATAATATTCTCATTAGACTCAAAGAGAACTTAATAAGATAGACTACCATGCCCCATGCATAGAATTCTGATTGAGTAGGTCTGGGATGAGGTTAACAATCCCCATTTCACATTTTATTTATTTATTGTTTTGGTACCAGGAATCAAATTCTGGACCCCCTGCTTGCCATCCAGGCACTATGCCACTGAGCCAAATCCCCAGCTCCATCACCAATTTTTTTTTTCTTTTTTTTTGTACTGGGGATTGACCTCAGGATCTTGCACTTGTCAGGCAGGTGTTTATGCTGCTGAACTATCTCCCTGACCCCATTTCTTTAAAAAAAACAAAAGTTTATTAGTATATGATACATAATGAATGTATTCATTATAGGGAGAATCTACATTTGGAGTGGTCCCCAGGGGATGCTGTTGGACCCAGACTACACTTTCAGCACTACTGTCCAACAGTAGCCACTGAAAGCATAACATAAAAATGTCTAACTACAATGTCCCAAAATAAATAAAAATTCTAAAAGATATTCAAAAAAGTCAATGGGCTAAGAAAATAAGAAAGAAAAGAGTCAGACGTGGTGGCACATGCCTATAATCCTTGCACTCTAAGAGTTAAAGCAGGACGACTGCTACAAGTCCAAGGCCCTGGGCTACATAGTGAGTTCAATGTCAGCCTAAATTACATAGTGAGATCCTACCTCAAAATACCATAAGAAATGGGGGTGGTGTGTACAAATAAAAGAGTAAAGAGAAAAGCAGTTTAATTATAGAGCCAAATAAATTATACAAATAATTATAGACTGGGTATCTCTTTAACAGTGTAGCATGAAAAGTTTTATATTTCAGATTTTTGTATTTTGGAATATTTATATAAGCCCTCAGTATGACACACAAAATTCACTTATTTATTCATTTTGTTGTTATTATTAATTTTTGGAGATTGACTTTTGCTCTGTAGCTCAGGTTGGCTTTGAACTTTCAATCCTCCTGTCTTAGCCTCTGCAGTACTGGGATTACTGTGTGCCACCATGCTCTGCGTTTTATTTTTGATTCATATATACCTTATACATGCAAAACAGATGTAATTTTATACAATATTTTAAATAATTTTACAGATAAAACAAGTTTTATGGTGTTAAATTTTCCATTTGTATCAAAGTTTCAGAGTTTGGAGCCTTTCAGGTTTTATATTAGGAATGCTCAAACTGTGTGTGAAACATTAACTGACTACATATCCACTTAAAAGGTAGTGAGTAGATAAAAAAGGAAGATCCAATTCTGTCCACAGAAAACTCACAATAAATATGAGGATACAGTGCAAGTAAATAATAACCAGACAGATAAAGATGCAACATGTAAATTGTAAGCATCAGCCTAGAATGCCTCTATGAACTTCAGTCAGATAAACTCCAAAACCTAAGTACTTCAAAAAATAAAGAGACCATATCACAATGATAAAAGGGTCAATTCACCAGGAAGAAGAAATTGTTACTAATATGTATGTAACTAATACAGAGCCTCAAATAAAAGAAAAACTGGCAATGTAAGTAACAAATAGGTAATTGCATCATCATACTGGGTAATTGTAATACGAGATGCTCAGCAACTGACCAAACTAGGTAAAAAGTAATAAATATATAGAGGATCTCAACCTGATGAATGATGCTGATCTAATTTATATTAACAGAACAATATGCTCTGCAATGTGTGATCAGTAAGACAGACCATATGCCTGACCATAAGCCATGTGGCGATGAGTAAAAATGCTCAAATCAAGGACAGTATATTTTCCAACCTCAGCAGGGTTAAATAAAAAATAAACAATGATATCTACTAAACTGAAAACATCTACAAATTAATCTATTTCTTTACAATTTGTAGATCAAACTATTGTAATAGGAGAAATCAGAAAATATCTTGGAGTTACTGATGATGACAACATAACACATCAAAATTAACTGGATATAGCTTAAACAGTACTTAAGGCAAAGTCTATAATTTTAAAATGGTTATATTAAAAAAATTAAAGTATAAAAATCAATAATCAAAGGTGCCATCTCAAGAAGGGGGTAAAAAACCAAAGTACATTCAAGAAAAGTAAACAGAAACAAAAAAGGAAAATCGAGAAAGTAACAAATTAGAAAACAGCCAGCATAAAATAAGTAGGTTCTTTATAGAAGGATCCCATATCAAGAAAAATCAGAAAACAGAAATCAGCAACATCATGAGAAGTTATCATCACACATCTTACAGACATTGAAAAGATAAGAATATTACGAAGAACTCTTATTAATAAATTGGTTAACTAAGACAAATGTACAAATTCCTTTAAAAATACAGCCTGTCAAAGCTGATCGAAGACAGAGTAGATAACTGGCGTAACTACATATACAGTAAACCTGTTACTTAAAAAATAGTACTGGCACAGATGTCTTTACTGGTAAATTCTTTTTTTTTTTTTTTAATTATGAATTTGGTACAGGGTCTTACTATGCAGTCTGGACTTGCAGCCATCCTCCTTTATTCAGCTTCCCCAGCGCTAGGATTACAGGTGCGTGCCACCACTTCTGGTGTCGGTGGCTGGCTCAGCATGCCCAGAGCCAGGTTCAGCATGACATGGCGTGATCGAACCCTGGTCCCTGCGCTTGCTTAAGTAGGTGCTTAGTCCACTGAGCTTTCTTGCCGGCCCTTCACTAGTAAAGTCTACCAAAAATTCAAGAGAAAAATTACAACACTCTACCTAACTCTTTCACAAAACAATGAAATCAATTTGTTTCCACAAGGCCTGAATTATAGTGATATTAAAGCCAAGTAAAGAAACTACAAGAAAGTGAGCCCTAAGACCAAAGATCAATGTAGTATATGAGCATGTGAAAAACTTACAAAACTGTAGCAAACCAGGAACATATGAAAACTATAGTCTTGATCAAATAGAATTTATCCCATCAGTATGGATGTCCCCCCAAATCCTCATATGCTTAAAGCTAGGGCTTTGAAAGATGATTAGATTATGGGTTTATACCTGGCTTGCTGTTAGGAGGTGGAGTCTTTTTTCTGTTTTTGTTTTTGTATACTAGCAGTAAACTACTGGAAAATGTAATTTTAAAACTCTATGTGTAATAGCACCCGAAAACCTGGAAAGAATGTGTAAAAAGCACACAAAACCACTATGTTGGCTACTTTAAAATATTCTTAAGAGGAATGAAAAAAACCTGTAATAAATGCCTTATATCATATTCATGGATTAGAAGAATCAGCGTTGTTAAGATGTCAGTCCCAGGGCTGGCCAGATAGCTCAATGGACTAAAGCACCTGCTTAGGCAAGCACAGAGAATGGGGTTCGGTCTGCAGCCTGCCACACTGGCCCTGCCCCCGAGGTGCACTGAGACAGCAACTGAGACTAGGCATGGTGGTATCCATGGTGGTATCCAATCCCAATGCTTGGGAGGCTAACAACACAGGGAATCTCTGAGTCCAGGCTGTGTAGAAAGACCCTGCAGACCCTGTACTAAAATATATATTAAAAAAAGATGTCAATCCCTCCACAAATGATGTATAAATTCAACACATGTATTCAACTATTTTTGGCAAAGGTATCAAAATACAACAGGAATGAGAAAGTCTTCCAACAAAGGGTAATGAAGAAACAGCATATTGATAATGGGAAAAAGAGCTTCAGTCATTAGCTCATAAAAAACCACCAAAGTTAGCTCAAAGTTGACACAGACCTAAATGTAAAAGCTAAAATTATAAAACTGCTAAAAGAAAATCTTTATGACTTAGTTGTATTAACAATTTCTTAGAAATGGAAGAATTTAAGCAAGACACGTATTTCTGAGACATAAGAAGCACAGAATGAGATAAACTAGATGTCACAAAAATTGAAAACATTGGTCCTACCAAAGATAACAGTAAAAAAACAAAAAAGGCAAGTTATACACATATCCTAGTGCATATAAAATGCGAAGAGCTTACTTGAAACTATTCAGACATTTTATAACTCAATAAGACAACCCAGTAAAATAGAGGTAAAAGCTTTGAACAGTTTATAAAAGACAGGCTTATGGAAAATAAACATATAAAATATGTTCATTGTATTATTAAATACAGAAATCCTTTTTAAAACCACAAAACAAACTAGACATAGCGGCACACACCTATTCCCAGCACTTTGGAAGGCTGAGGCAAGAGGATCACAAATTTAGCCCAGCTAGGGCAATTTAGCAATTTAGTGAGACCATGTATCAAAATCAAAACAACACAAAGCAAAGCACAAACAATAAAAAGGGCTAGGGATGTAGATCAGTGCAAAGGCCCTGGGCTCAATCCCTAGTCTTGCAATCAACCAACCAAACAACCAACAAACAAAAACGAAAGAACAAATGGCAAAGCAACCACTAGAGTGAATAAAACTTAAAACAGTACCGACAACACCAAGATTAGTGAGGGCATGACACACCTAGAATGCTCACACAACACTAGAGAGAATGAAAAATGGTAGAACCCCTTCAGAAAACCAGCAATTTCTCACAAAACTAACCATGTAAACACCATGATGGAATTTAGGCTGAATTTAGAAAAGTTACAATACATGTCTACATAAAATTCTACACATGATAGCTTCCTAGCAGCTTTATTTATGATAGTCCCAATAGTCCCAACCTACAGCCAACCACAGGTCTATCACCAAGTAAGTGGATAAATGAATAATATATTTATCTAGTCACAGTGAAGAGTGGTTAATGGACTTCTACTCAGCAAGGAAAGGAACGATCTGTTCAAACATGCACCAGGGTGGGCGAATTTCACAATCGTCATGCCAAGTGAAGTAAGCCAAATATCATGAAAGCCACACTGTATGATTCTATTTATTTTAGGTACAATTTAATCCTAAAGGAGAGAGATAATTTGGCTGGATGAAATTGGAGGTAGAGGGAAGGACACACTGTGAAAGATACAAGCAATCTTTTGAAATGATGCTAGCGTGAGGTGTCTCACTTGTGTGGTGGGTTTATGAGGGTATGCCAGTGTCAAAACTCCTCAAACTGTACAACTCATATGGCTCCAATTTATTCTCTAAATAGTCTTTGATGTTAACGCTATCAGGTCAACTATAATAAAGGAATCTGATCAACAAAATCAGAATGATCTCCTTTAAACAACTCTTAAGTAAAGGGTAAATTTAAAACTGTAGATTATATAGGAAACAGCAATAACAAAACTCTAGGAGACAGGTGAAGAAATGGGAAAATTCATAACCCTTAAAAACTGAATTGCTAGGGGCTAGGGAGATGCTTTAGTGAAATAAGCACTTCCCTGGAAAGCGCAAGGGCCTGAGTTCAATCCCCGAATCCACCAAAATAAATAAATAAATAAATAGCTAAAGAAAAAAAAGAATTAAATTAACTGGTTAACCTTTCCCTTTAGCAATATGGAGAATGAAATAAATGAGAAAAAAGGTAGAAAATATGCAAAAATAATTGAAAAACAGAATAATGTTAATCCTAACAAGAGAAATCCATAAGTTGGTTCTTGAAAAATAAATAAAACTGATTTATGAGTAGCAACCTAATACTTTCTTTCAAGAATAATAACATATAAAATAAGAAATTAAAATTGAAAACTATTATTAAAAAAGTACAAAGTGTTTTAAGAGATCACTTTGTTCAAATTCACGGAAATAAATCTGATAATCTAAATGAAAAGGATAATTACCTAGGAACATTAAAATGCTAAAGCTTAATCAAAGACAGAAACTAGACCGAGCTAATTCACTTACCATGGAGAACGTTAAGAAAGTTGTCAAAGATCTACTTTCCCACAAAGGACTTACCATCAGGCTTTGCGATTTAAACTCTTAAAACTGGTGGTTTTCATTCCCACTGACATCTCTCATCCAGAGTTCTCTGAGCCTCTCTTTCTCAGTTTCATTGTATACTGAGTGTTTATACTTAGAAATCTTCACATTACATAAAAATAAATTTCTGTCTCCCGCCAATTCATCCTTTTTTTCCTCTAACCTATTTGGTTCTGCTTGTTTTACTAAATGCTATCTTCTTTCAGCTACAGACATGAAAATAAAACTAGAAATGCTTCTTGTTCTTTGATAGTTTACAAACGCCTCAATAATTCCAAGAATTTAGCAGGATGCTGTGCTTAAAGCAAAAACTCAGAGGAAGAATAAATGAACGGATAAATGTATTGATCCTTGAATCTAAAAAGAATGAATAACTGAAAAGGGAAAAAGTGTAGATTTTTTAAAACTGCAGTGAGTCAACTTGTACAAAACTAAAAAAGTAAAGACAAGGAAACAGTGTGCTATTTGGACCCACAGAACAGGGACGCAGGTTAACAGAGAAGTCACTGAGCTGCGAGACAGCATGGACAAAGAGAATACAGTAGGGAGCTCGTGGGAGAGATGCCTCGGGGTTTCTTCCCAGGCCCTGAGCCTTTGTTAAGCTCTACCTGGGAAGACCATCTGTAAGCCAGAGGTTTTCAGAACAGCTCAGGTCTCCCTGCAATGGTTCCCACTTTCTCGGTTTTCTCTCACTCACCAGGGCGTATGTCTCCTGCTCCCTCCGTTTCCATCACCCAGGGCTCTTTTCCCTGTTCCAATAATGAGATCACATCTGGCTTAGAAACAGAAATTCCTGCTTACAAGAAATAAACGAGGAATTAGCCACACCTGTGGAGCAGATCCAGAATCTGGTCATAGGAAGATGTGCGCATTAGGAGGGGGAAGAATGGGATTTAGTTTGGGACACATGGGAGGGGGCTTCCCAGTGACATTCCCGGAACAGTCTTTTGTGCAGATTCTGGATTATGGGGACACCGCCTTACCCAGTGACACCAGGCTCCTGTAGTTCTCCAGCATCACCTTCCTGTACAAATTCCTCTGCACAGGGTTCAGCCATTCCCACTCCTCTTCAGTGAAATTTATAGACACATCCCCAAAAGTGACCAAATCCTGAAAGGACGGAAACACATTCTTGCTCAGTGAGTGTTGAGGCCCTGACACAGGCCTAGGTTAGAATAAAATTGCCTATACTTTTGAAGAAACATCTTATATACAGCAAAAATTTCAGACAGGATCCAAAGTATGTTAAAGAATCGCTAGAGGACTTCTTGGATTGTTCTGATATTCTGTTATGAGAGATATACAGTGTCAAAGAGAATCTTGACTGGTAGAGAAAAGACTTCTACATATACGTACGAAACTGGAAAATAACTGAATACTGTAACCAACCAAATATAAAGTAGTAGGTTATTCACACTAAATCCCAGAGCCTTTCTCAACCTGGGGAAATCGGGATACACTGGGGCAGTAAAGAAAGTTATTACATCATAAGTAATGGGTGTATGTTACCTTAAAAATAACTACTAAAAGATTTATGTATAATTATTAAGAAAATGGGGAGATACCTGATTATTCAAAAGGCAAAAATGAGAAACACATGAATAAAAAGCAGATGGCATAA
This sequence comes from Octodon degus, assembly GCF_000260255.1. Lineage (NCBI taxonomy): Eukaryota > Metazoa > Chordata > Mammalia > Rodentia > Octodontidae > Octodon > Octodon degus. The sequence goes on from NW_004524958.1 coordinate 332,700, forward strand.
GTGGAATCAAATATCGTAGGTTTTAATACTATCTATATGTACTAAACACTAATTAAAAGACCGAGTTTATCAGGCTAGATTTTAAAAGGCCAGCCAGCTATATACTATTTTCAGCAACTCTACTTCTTTTTTTGGTACCAGGGATCGAACTCAGGACCTTGCGCTTGCCAGGCTGGCACTTCTACCATTGAGCTCTTTCCCTCGGCCGAGCACTATACTTGAAATACACACTTTTTGGGTAATATTTTTTGAAAGGTATTAAAGGTTTTTTTTAAATGCATTAAACTTTCCCTGGGAAATTCAATGGGTCACAGCACCAAGAGGCTACCATTCAGGAGGCGTAGACAGGTCTGGAAATACCACTTGGGCTGACAGGCTGGATCTATTCTGTGCAACTCATTACATCTGATTCCGCCACCAACTGGTGGCAAGGATGGGATGCTTTCCTCTTGTGATCTTTTTCTTCACCTGTGCAATAAATAATGTGGAAAGGTCTACCCATAATTTTCTTCTCAGTGTTAGCGTTGGGCCCAGATCTGCCCTGTCCAATACACTGGCTACTAGCTACACATGGCTATTGAAATTTAAACCAATTAATATTAAAAGTTCAGTTCAATGTAGGTGTGGTGATGCATGCTTATAATTCCAACACTCAGGGAGGCTCAGGCAGGAGAATCACAAATTCAAGCTTGGCCTGCACAGCTTAGTGACTTAGCAAGACCCTGCTGCAAAATAAACAAAACAATAATAATAAAAATAATTGAGATATAGCTCAGTGTGAAAGCCTGAGTTGAATAACTAGTATCACACAGACACACACAAAAAAATCATTTTGTTAGTCACGTTAGCACATACAAGTCTTCATAGCCAGGTGTGGATAGTGGGTATTACATTTTAGGCCAGAGAGGGTATAGAACATTTCTATTATTTTCATATTAATTCACTGATCTTAGAATATCATTGTTGTGGCCTGTTATTAACTCAAGATGTCCCTAAAATGAACCTGCATTACTATTTCAACTCCTACTTTTCAAAGGTTGGAGTACCTTGACAAATCATGCCCTAGCAAACCTATACTTTAATATTCACCCAGCTAAAACTTACTCCACAAAATCACCTTGAACAAGAAACCTTGCTGTAATCTATGATTAAGTCTACCCAATGGCCCTTGTGTTTTGCCTATGTTTCGAACTCAGGTAATGGAGAGCTCCATGCTAGCAGGCACACCAGAACACCTCAACAGTAGCAAGTCACATTCCCACAAGGACGGCTTTCACACTGCATCCAGGAGCCCATGTTTGCCCCTTGAGAGCTCTTAGCTGAACACTGACCCCATAGTGGTCACCTTCCCTGAGTCTTTCTCCTGTCTCACACTGTCCATAGGTCATATGGTTCTCCCCACTGCCACACACTGGCACACTGCCACTTGGTCACAGAGTCTCGGTTGGTCACCCACAGTAGCACAGTCTAACACTGTCACAGGTCAACTGCTGTCACATACCATCACATTTCCATACCATCCATATTTTCCACGGGCTCTGTGGGTGGCTCACCGGTCCATAGGAGGTTCCTGAACTAACTCTGGAATAGATGAAAAAGACTAGCTAGGGGTCAAAAGGAACCTCGTGGCCTTTTTCAGGACTTCCTTTCCTTTTCTGGTATGGAAACCATGAGGAGCATAGTCACTGGAGACATGAGATGTTGTCAGGATAGGAAGTTTAAGAAGAAAAGCAAAATGTTCATATAACCTGAAAAATACGATGACTTTTCAGGGAAGAAGAGACATTTCTTACCTTGGACATGGCTTTAAGACTTTAAGGATTTATGACAGCTCTGTCCTCCTTCACGTCCTCTGTAGGAGGACAGTATCCTGAGAAAGTAGGGCTGGAGAAGAAAAAAGAAACCATAAAAATGCTAGGTCTTCCCTGCAGCTCCCAGAGTAAGCCTACAAACTGATTCTTTCTTCTTCTCAGTCAACTAAAGAGGTAGGTTTTTCTGCATTTTTTTTTTTAGAAGTAGATTTGAGATGTCACTGAATGAGGTCAGTTTAACTAAATTTGCAATCCTTTTCCCCATGTGCTTTATATCTAAGACTGCAACATACATTTTTTGAATAACTTATCTCTTCGTTTCTATTTATGAACAATAACTGAAGAATGTTATTACCAAGCAAGGATTTTTCACCTTTTCATTCATGAAGATGTTCCACTGGTGATTACTAAGGTCTTATGGGAATGGATGAGTCAACGCAGGTCTAAATTTTTACTTTTTCTATACGATAATGATGAGATGAAATATGACCAAACCCTTTTTACAGAGATGAGGGATAAAGTTATTGAGCATGCATCAGAAGGGCCAAATGTTCTACAAGACACTACACCACAGTCAGGACGTCACGGTGGCCCTGAAAACCAAGCCCTTGACTTTAGTGATCAATTTCTTCAGGGGGGTGTGAGTGTATATGATGTGTGTTAGGGACCCAGGTATACACGAACACTCAGAAGAACCTTCTAACCATGAGTTCTTTTGCACTGGACTTTACTGCCTTTAAGAAGCAAGCATTTAAGGAGCAGCATAACGTATTGGTAAGACACCATAGTTCTGGGGATGAGAAGCCCACCCACGTTCAGTCAGACCACGTACATAGTCCAATTCTGTCCACAAAGTCACACCCTGGTCACACAAACTTTCACAAGGTCCCTCGCCGTTGCACATGCTCAGTGCCTCGCACACGCAGGAGCGGCAGGGGCTCCCCGGCTCACTCGCACACGCACCCCAGCAGCGTCTCTGCCACAGGGCTGCTCGCACACGACGGCATGGCCTCACGCACTGTCCCGGGCTCCGCGCACAGGCTCTCACGCTGTCGCGCGGCGTCACACTCCCGCGGCCTCGGTCTCCCGCAGTGCTCACGGACGGCCCCGACCGCCACACGCACCGTGCGCACGGCTGCACACGCTGTCACGGGGCGCCGCGCACGGCGGCCGCGGCTCGGTCTTGCACGGGCGCAGGTCCTCCGGGTCGTCCGGGCGCGCGGGCCTCGCGGGCAGTCACGCCGCCTCACGGTCCTCACCCTCCCCGGTTCCGCTCGCTCCGGCTCGCACTGTCACCGGTCACATGGTCCTCCGCTCTGTCACACACCGGCACCCTGCCACACTGTCGCGGCGTCTCGGGCGGTCACCCACGGCGGCGTGGTCTCACACTGTCAAGGGTCAGCCGCTGTCACACACCGCCGCGTTGCCACACCACCCCCATTTTCCGCGGGCTCCCTGGGGGGCAAGCCAGCCAGCTCCTGGGCAGCAGCCGGTGCTCACCGCCTCCCCCGCCGCAGGCCCGAAGTCCAGGCTCGGGCAGCGCTCACAAAGGCGCCGCGCGCTGGCGCAGGCGGCCGGGCCGCGCAAGGGCTGCCGGGAAATGGAGTCTGGCTCCCGCACGAGCGCGCGGGATGGGGGGGGTAGCTAAAACTGCTGCGCAGGCGCACTGAGTTCACCCCGCTGGCCGGCCGGGCGCCCGACGCGAAGCGCTGTGTGCGCATGCGTAGTGCCATCCCGACGGGCAAAGGCTGCGCGAGAGTGAGTAACGTCACCCTTTCATTCATCATTTCACTGAGGCTCGCTGTGTGGCAGGCGCCGTCGTGAGCTGCGGGAACGCAACTCGAGGCAAGCAGACGCAACTTCTGACCTTCATAGACCTAAGATTGTCGATTCGAGCCTTGAAGAAAATGACACTGGAGCGTTATTATTATTGTGATTTTACTGATACATATTCTAGTTGTTGTTTTGATACAGGGTCTCGCTGTGCATTCCAGGCGGGTCTTGCACGCACTGACCGCTCCGAGATTCTCTTGCCCCGGGCTACCGAGCCCTGGGACTACAGGCCCACACCGCTACCGGCAGTTAAACTGATACACATCATAAAGGAAAGGACTAAAATCACGCAGCTATTTGCTATCATTTCCATCACTTAACTTGTCTTTGAAAACATTTGATAAGAACACATATCCCTGGACTAAACTACTGGTCATACTGTAGGAAATTGGTGGTTGTCTTAGCAAATGTCACCAAAGTCACCAACGATAAGCGCCGTATGAACTAAGATCTTACCTCGGCACACAGACAGATGCAGTTATAGTCGCTAAGAGAGCTAAAACATGTTGAAACGAACGAACATGGATAACAGCGGGAAATGGTCAAGGAAGTAACATGGGTGACAACTTGTCAAAATGCCTTTGGGTGACTTTATTTTAAAGGTGCAACAAAGCTGTTATGCTCCTTAAGACTTCAGTCTCAGAGAACTGTTTCTGAGTGTAATAAGGAAGGCAATCACAGAAATGGTAGTTGATCATGTTTGCTGAAAGTATGAGCAGCCACTTGTTTTTCAAATCAGACCCATACACTTTAAGATAAACTTTCAGAGATTTTAAGCTTTTTCTTCCTTCTCAAAAATATATAAAGAGTGGGCTTCTTTTCTTAAATTGCTCTGACTTCTTTAACCGACCGTTACGGGCTCTAAACCCACCCATCCTTTGGCACATGCCACCTGTTATGGTGTGTGTGTAGGTGTCCCCCGAAAGCCTCGTACAGCCATGGGGCAGCTTCTGGAGTTTGTGATTAACCCATGATCCACTGGGATTATGGGAGTGAGCGCTGCTGGGATTATGGGTGGGAGTACTTTCCCCAGCCTGGGGCGGAGAGCTTGGATGCAGTTTAAGAGAGACAGACTTGCTCTCTGTAGCCGGTGTTGCTGCTGCGACTCCTCTTGCTTTTTGCCATCACCATGAAAGGTTGCCCTCTGCCCTGTGCCACTCTGGCTTGGGGCCAGCTGAGTACGGACTGAACCCTCCAGTAACTGTGGGCTAAACAAACCTTTCCTTCCCTAAATTTGAGTGTCGGTATTTGTCCCAGCAACGAGAGAAGAGTCACTGAGACACCATCACCTCATTGTTTTGTGGATGACACTACAGTATTACGTGTGCACACTGTCTGCTTTTCAGGGCCAGAAACTGAACCCAGGGATTTAGCACTGAGATACATACAGTGGCTTTTATTTTTATTTTAAATAGGGTCTCTTCCCTCAATGAGTTGCCCAGACTGAGCATGGGCACAGAGTCGTCCTGCCTCAGCTTCTCCCGAGGGCTAGGACTCCACGCGTGCCCCCTTCGTGCCCAGGCTACCCATATTTCCCTACTCAACTCATCCGTGTGCGGGCATTGAGGTTTTTTCCAGAGCTCAGCCCTTCTAGGATGTGCTGCTAACATGGGTACGTATGCATCAGTGTAGGATTACCCATATTTCACACGGACAGTCACACCAATAATCTAGGGCTGCATCATCCGGTATTTTGGAACATGCACGGACTGCATTCACGCTTGGGAATGACTACTATCAAACTACTGGCATTCACTCGTATTTCTAACACATCCACAGCTTAGCCGTGTTTCAAATATGGAGTGCATCACATTGAACTAAATATAGTATCACTTGTATAATGTTTGATGTGAAAGTGCACTTTTAAAAACACATGCGTATAATTAGCACTTGGCTCTCAGGGAGGCACAAAAGTTGTTCCTACGCCTGTCCTCAATGACTGAATGTAATTTCATTCACCGTAAGATTGGGCTTCTTAGGAAGTTAGATGGTAACTTTTTAATGGATGAATCTATCGTTTGTTTGTTGAGACGAGATCTCACTCAGTGTCATGCCTGGGGGCCTGGAGAGGTAGGGGAGATCCCAGGGAAATCTGGGGAATGGCTGAAGACGGAGAATGATCATATGTGTGGGGCTGGAGCAAGGCTCGTCGGAGAGCTAAGAGCCCCCAAGACAAGCCAGGGAACAAGCAGCTCCCGCCCAGAGAGACCAGGCCCTCAAGGCAATCCAAGCAATGAGTTCCCAGGCAGAAGGGTGATGTCTGGGGACATCAACCCACCAAATATATAAATAAATGTGCTGCCGCGTTTAAGCAGTTCATTTTCCTCCCATCAGCAGAGGATTCCAACTCATTCCAGCTTTCTGTAGCTTGCCTTCAATTCTTCACCTTCTCTCCATCTGCTATGGTTTGTATCTAGTTGTCCTCCAAACCCTCACGCAAATCATGGGACGGTTGTCCCTGGAGGAGCTGCAAGTGGCTCCAGGGATAGAGGACTGGGGCGGGGCTCAAAGGGCAGGGCCAGAGGACGGGGGCGGGGCCAGAGGACCCGGGCAGGGCTCGAGGGGTGGGGCCAGAGGACCGGGGCGGGGCTTGAGGGGTGGGG